>NW_026623573.1:314773-400425 GCF_030028575.1 Malurus melanocephalus
GCCGCGGGAGGGGCCGGGGCAGGTACGGAGCGGCGGCGCGGGGCCGCTCTCTGGGCAGCGGGCCTCGGGCGGGCGTGGGGAGGGGGCCGGGGATGCCGCGGTGAGGGGCCCGCGGGGAGCCTGCGAGATAAACAGGGCAGGGCAGTGACAGCGGCCGTGGGCGARCGCGGCAGGGCCGGACACCGCTCCCCGCGCCGGGGCCGGGGTGCCGAGGGACGTGCGGCCAGGCCGGGGAGAGGAGGAAGAGGAAGGGAGGAAGTCGGGGAATCGTTTGGGGGAAACGGAGGGAGGATGTCGGTCCCGGAGGGAAGCGCGGCCGCGTTGGGGCCGCGGAGCAGCGCAGGGCCGGGCGGGCACGGGCACAGCCCCGGCCCCGGCYCCGGGCTCGGCTCCCTCCGCTGTCGCACCAGGAATTGTTGAGGTACCGCGCGTTGGAGCGCCGGCAGAGCCSGGCTCCAGGTGCTGCTCCGGCCGCTCCTTTGCGTTACCTGCTCGTGTTTAAAGCAGATACCTTTACAAATGCGGGTTGTGGCTTTCCAGGAAGGGAAAGGTCCAAATATCGATATCGGAGAGGACAAGTAAATGTTTGTCAGGCTCGTTATTTCAGAGTATTTTGAAGTAGTGTTTCAAGATCAGATGCAGTTACGAGCCGTGGGTTGTTTTGGTCACGCCGAGGGACTGCCTGTGCACATTCTGCAGGGCTGTAGCGTGGAGCACGGGCTAGGCCTCGCCGAGCTGACTCAGTTTTTGGGGGAAAAAACCCTAACTGAAGGGGGAAAAAAAAAAAAAGAATTTTTGATGGCGGTGAATTTGAAAGTGTACTATCACCAGTAAAATCTTTCGTATACTCATTTGAAGAAAGACTTAATATAAATGGAGAGTGACTGGGACTACAGCAGCACCTGCAGCACTGAGGAGCCTGCCAGGGCTTCAGCAGCAATCTTTTAACAGGATAATTTGGACTTCAGCTCTTGGGAAATGTCTTGGACTTCCAGACTTCAGGCTGAACATTACGTAGATACGTAGAAACTATTTGTCATCAGACGAATTGCTTTCGTAAGAGGCAAAATTTCAGCAAACAGAAACATGATGGGCTTGCCTGGATTTTCTGTCTGTTTTCTTTAGTTTTGGTAGCTGAAAAATAGTTTAGATATTTGCAAATAAAAATTTGTGTGTGTTTAGCGATGGCAGTRAAATCTGTG
This sequence comes from Malurus melanocephalus, assembly GCF_030028575.1. NCBI lineage: Eukaryota > Metazoa > Chordata > Aves > Passeriformes > Maluridae > Malurus > Malurus melanocephalus. The sequence goes on from NW_026623573.1 coordinate 315,976, forward strand.
TGTGTGTTTTAAAGTGATAGTTCAGCTGTTACAGTTTCTGYCATGGATTGTGGATAGTCTGTAACTGACACACTGGTAAAAAATACAAAAGCTCACCTCCCTATTATTATGTTCTGTTTCCTTTACAAGACACGTGAAACAAAAAGGCACTTGGAAAGTGTTCTTAATCTTTTCAAATCATATTCAAATAGCAACAAAGAAGAGCTGCTGAATATTCTAGTGGGTTTMTGCTGCTGCTCGTAGGCCCCATCGCTGTACACGTGCTTGCCCCGCTGCCACGAGCAGTCCCGCTGAAATTAATGGAACTCTCCTTGGTGGTGAAGTTAAACCTGTGCGTAATTGTTGGTGAGAATATGGCCTTAACAAGCAGCCARATATAGAGCTAGACTTATGGAGAAATGTGCAGTGCTTCATTTTGGTTCACTGGTGTTGTATCCCATCCAGAGAACCCAGGTGTGTCAATACCAAACCGTATGTGTTTATAGCAAATGCAACAACTGTCCAGCCCTGTTCTTGGCCCAAGTGAAGTAAAGGTTTTGGCTCCCCATCTTTATAAATATGTGATCTAGTGTTACAGTTCAAATTTATTGTTATTAATTATTAAATGGACATATTACTATTGGAGATACTGCCTTCCTCATAATTCTTAGTTGTGAAGAAGATCCAGTGTCTCTTATCCCAAGATTCTAGTTCTTGATTGGTTTTGCCACCTGTGTTTATGGCATGGTGCAGTCTGCCTGATGAGAAATAGGGTGTATGGTGTAAAGTCGTAGTGTAGTGGAGAAGTGGTGCTTGCATAAAGAGTTGTAGAGAAAAACTGCTCTCTAAATGCTTCAAAAACAGCAGTGAGCAAGGAGAGGAAAAAGGAATAAGGCTCTGGGATTAAAGCGGCAAAACGTGCAAGTAGGTTTTATGGAGAGCAGAGGCAGACTTCGGCAAATTCATGAGGGAGAAGGAAAGGAAGGGAGAAAGGAGAGGGGGAATGCGTTTGTGAGAAAATGGACTTTGAAACGTAACTGCTAAAATACAGTTTTGAACATGAAGCTCAAAATGGAGGCTTGTGCTGTCAGTGTGTGCTAGCAGAGGCCTGACATCCTATAAATACAAACTGTACCTCCCTGCCCGTTCTGCCACAGACGTACGGTTCCTGTGGGTGAGGCACGGGCTGAGGAGGGGAATAAATAATAAGTAGCCGAGAGATGCTAAGGGGAATCTTTCTAAATTTTGCCACGTTATGCTACTACTCCTGCAAGAATACGTTTGCTTTATATAGAAAGCTGCCGATCTGGCAGCGTGGAGCAGCTCAATTAAATGCTGCTGTTGGAGTTGTTCAGCGTGCATGGAAAAACGGGTACTATAGGCAGATGGGCTGCCCTGTGCACTGGCATCCAAGCAGCACAGCAGAAATAGAATCCATCTACTTATGGAAACTGGAGTAAAGTGGAGTGGGGTTTTGGCACTGCAGGTACGGAGGGGAGAGCTGCGGGGGTCGGTCTTTGGAGCAGGCAGCCACGAAAGGTGGTCCCTGCGTCTCGTCGTGTGTAGGGTTGATTTTGGAACATGTAGGGAGGGTGGGAGGTTGCTTCCGAGACACAAATAAGAGAAGGAGGTTTTTTGTAGCTTTGTGGGTGGAGGCTTAAAGGGATGCCTTCCTTTTTCAAATGTGAGTATCTGCATATTTTATTCCTTGTGATTTAAGTTACAGAGTTTGACTGGGTGATGATGAACTGAAGCCAAACATAAAATACTTCAAGGATATAACAAAATTGCTTCGGTGTAGTAGCGACTTCAGTCAGTCTTTCTCTCTGTCAGAAAATAGTGACAAGGCAACCAGATTATGATGTTCTGTCATCTTTGCTGTAAAATGTTGAAGTTGTCCATTTTCTTTCCAAATACTGCAATCTGCTTTTAACGTTGACACTGGAAAAATGGACAGTGAAATGATCCAAGATTCAGATCTGACACATGACTTGAGCTGGGCATTTATTTTTAGCTACAACTGAAGTTTCCAGTGGCAATTATTTCTTTCACTTTTCGCTCTTGCACTGAGAAACCCAACTTTCTCGATTTTACCCCGAAGAAAAAATTCTAGAGTGTCCCTTAATCACTTATGCTTCCTTCTGAAATTTATTTACTTTCATTTTCTAGGTGCTGGTGAATCCGGTAAAAGCACAATAGTCAAGCAGATGAGGATCTTGCACGTGAATGGATTTAATGCTGAGTAAGTGCATTTACTTTTTCACTTTACAGTGTACCTTCCTCCTGTGCGCCGCAGTYAGAGCCCCTGGTTTCTATCTTGTGTATTATTTTTCTCTTGCTGCTGTTTCACTGCCTCTAGAATTTGGATGTGTATTTTTAGATGGGATTAATAGACATTAACCTGAAGAAGTCAGGCACCAATCATAAGTAAGATCTAGCAGTGAAAAATAATTTATATCAAGGCATAGCTGATTTGATTAAGTCGTGAGTTTTGTGGKTTTGTTAACTGCAGTTTCTTTCACAACATGGCTGACACTGATTTACTTCAGCTATAGCACATTGATTCATATTGCTGTAAACATGCCTCGTGTCAGTGTACAAAAGGAACACAATTTTCTTCATTTAGAGCAAGTAAGGCTTGATTTTCTGTCTCCTCACACAATGAAATCGTACTCTGAATTCTGGGGATTTTGTTGTGTTTGCTTCTCCAGATGTTTGTGTTAAATTATCTTTCTAAAAGCTATTCTTTTTTGCACCTAATACCTGTTCAGTTATTTGGCAGTTGTGAGAAAGGGAATGGCATTAAGATAGGGAAAACGGATATCTTGTCCTTCGTCTGAGAAGGATTTATGTTTGCTAACTTTTTGACTAACTTTGCTAGAGAATAAGAAGATATTCTTCTGCATGTTAATTTATTCTTGCAATTATCCCAGCTAAATTAATACTAATTGAGTCAAAGTATTAAAATTTCAAAGCTTATTTTCTGTGCTTAAATTTAYGTTTTTTTAGATTGTATTATTGTTTTTGTCTTGCTTGTTTTCAAACATAACAGTTTTGTATTGCCATCCTTTAGCTTTTAGTGGTATAATSTATTTTGTGAATCCTGCCTTTTTGGGAAGGTTAAGCTTTCATTAGTCTTCCRCTAGTTAATTCTTTTATAAGAATATCTGAACTGAAAGTTTAGCCAAGGAGCCTGGACAGTACTTCTTCCTAATCAGAAAATGATAGTTCATGATAAGGTACACAGTCTTTTGGATGAAAGTTCAGACTGATTCATAACGAATACATTATGTGCTACATGTTTTTAGCTCCTCTTTATAAGGAGTATTTTCTTTTTCCAAAATAACTTTTTCTTAAGTTCCTGGTCCTGCATCCTTTTACTGCTGAGCTGTCTCTTCCTTCGGGCTGCTCTTGTTACCAGAGAACTCTTAAAAGACTCGTGTGACTTAAAAGACGTGCATGAGTTGACTTGGTTAAACAGATGTCAAAAYTGAGTGCTAAGTAAAAAGTTCATAAATGAAAGTGGAAGTGAACGATCCCTGGTACCTTTGAGAGTATCAACACCATTTTTTGAAGTTTTTAAACACGTGGATGCTCTTAGAAGGATTATGATGCTGTGTAATGGACAGCGTATGAAGTGGGGAGATAACCTCAACCCTGCATACCCAAATCTGTGAGGAACTGAGAGCCCAGAAACGTGTACAGARCTGGTGAGGAACTGGGACACACTGGGATTGCAGCAGCAGTGGGTTCCTCGAGTATCTCGCTTTGCACTGTAGGTTTGGGCAGAGCTGAGCCTGCAGCTGGAATCCAGGGCAACATGGCAAATTTGGCCTCGGGAGGCTCTGCTGGCTTCTGCCTTCTCATAGCGAGGGATTTGGATTACGGGGCAGCCCTGTGCCAGCACAGCCCTGCTGCCAATCACCGGGCACAGGGAAGCTGCTGGAGCCTCAGGAGCCGTGCATTGTCCCCCCATGGCATTCTGTCCCTTGTCCTTGTCCCTTGGTGGGTCCTACGTATTGGAACACTGAGGTGCAGAAAAATCAAGTATGGCAGTGTGGTGTATTTCAAATGGACAGGGAGTAAGTTATAATGCATCGTTTTTAGGGYTCTATTGCCAAAAATAATCAGTGGATCATAGCATGTACTTTACATCAGGGAAAAGGCTGTTTCTCAGTGTTTTGAAATTCTTGCAAGTTACACATCTGTCCTCAAGTAACTTGTGTTTTCTTCCAAATAACTAACTGCTCTCTGTGTTGTCTCGCTTTCTGTTACCCTTTTTGCCTTTGATTCATTCGCTTTCTTCTCTCCTTACCGTGTGGGAAAATGATGTGGGATTCAGCTAATGAGAGAAATAGCGTGGAGATTTTTTGGAAGGATAGGAAGAGCAAAGCCTTCCTTCTCTTCATGTTCAGATCAGTTGCTTTGGACCATAAACATGTTTACATACAACACCACAGGTGATGTGATGAGTAGCAGGAGAGAGGTAGGGAAAACAGTGAGATGCTGCAGATGGKGAGACTTTAATTTTAGTGTACTTGCCTGTAACTAGTTTTGGGTTATTTCTGTTGGTGCACGTTATTCTTAGGCCTTGCTGTTGGTTTGGCTGTCGTTTGACAATGAACGTTTGAAACAGGGAAAGGATACCTGTTAGGAAAAATATCTAATGCTATGAATGAGGAAATCAAAAGTCTTAATTCAGTGTTACTCTTCTTTCTGGTAACTAAACAGGATATCCACTGCTAAAAATGCTGGCCTRCTTCAGTGAGTGTGAGGGGATTTTATTTGGTTTGGTTTTAGGATTCTGCCCCTAAATAGTTGAAATTGTTGTGTGYCTTTCGGTGAATTGTTGCAGCATTTAACAAGGTGAAATCCGTGTAGTTCTACAAAAGTAGAATTTCCTCTGGGAYTCCAATCCTCAATCCCTTTAGCTAATTAATTATTTGAGGAACTGTAYGGAATCAAGTGCTCCAGGTAATTAATGCTCTGAATAGTTAAAGCTAAGATTAATGTGAAGGTGGTTAAAGTTGTAGGCAAGTTAACTACAGTAAAGACTATTTTTTTCAATGTTCCTTTTATTATCTGTAGTTCAGTTAGAGACAGATTTTTTTTTTCCTGTTGCTGTTGTGAAGGTGGTGTGTAGGAAGTAAGAGCACTGTAGCATTGGTAAATGGAGTAGAGTACTGGAGATGCAGGGCATGTTCTACTGCACAGGTTTTTCTGGATGGAGTGTTTTGAGAGGGCTTAGCCCACTTACAGCTCTTGCAGAACAGCKTTAGGTGGCCATGCTATCATCTGACATCTTCCTGCAGCAATTTCATGAAAAATGGGAATGTGGCTTCCCCACAGCATTCTTCTAGTGTTCCTCGTCTTCCACATGGAAGAGCTGCCTTTAAGGCATAATGAAGAAGCTGTATCAACCAAATTTTCTACTCTTTGCATTACTGCCAACAACAGAGGCCCTTTTGATGTAGAAAGGGTTTAAATTTGGCTTTTAATAGCAGGAAGCCTGTGACTTCCCTTCCTTTCCTTCCCTCCCTCCTCAACACTTCAACTGTCTTCTCATGAGGCAGTTCCAGAGGAGTAGGTCTCTGCTGCTGCAAACTGTATTTTGTGAGCATCCACTGATAAAGTGGAGCCTAAACCTTCACTTTTTGACTGTGCAGAAGTTTAGATGGCAATCTTTATCTTTTTGACTGTGCAGAAGTTTAGATGACAATCTTTATGAACCAGAAAGGATGAAAAATGGGAAAGGGAGGATAGGAGGAGTAAGAAATATAGTTGGAAGAATTAAATGTGTAACTCAGGTTGAAAGAAAAAGAAAACTCCTTTTTGTGCTGTATAGATGCTCGGGTTTTTTGCTGCTAAGATTATGGCCTTTCACTTACTTCTGATTTTTTTAAGTCATCTTTCCCCTCTGTGATCACTGTGGCTTTGGCTGACGGACTCTAAGGAGGGTCATTGTCACAATTTTAGAAAGCGGGGAATTGGCAMGGGTAAGAGACAATTTAGAAGTGTCATGGGAAAAACTGGGACAAGTAGAAATATTTAAATAGAAATAAATGGTTGAAATGCRACTTATGAAATCCACTACAAAGATTGACAAATAAGGGGCTTGTGCCTTTGTGATTTTTAAGTTTGGACTGTATTTAGGATTCAGGAAGTCTTGAGGTTACACGGAATTTCAGGTTATGTTTCTCAGCTTTCATTTCCCAAATGATGTTGTATATTGTTGACACTTTCTTAGTCTAGTATGTTGAAATGCTGAATAGGAGTTAGTGTACTTACTAAATCTGGTAGTGTTGATGGTATAAGAGCTAAATAGCTTTGTTTTCAAGATTTAAATGAYAAACATATTCACGTTTCTCTTGTATTTTAAAATTTTTTTTTTTTTTGGTGGGAAAGTTAAGAAAGCCAAGTCACCCTCTTACAGATTCAGAACATTTTTTCTTTTCTCACCACGGTTTCGGAGTTTGTGAGTAGGGAAAAATAGTCATTGATGGTTTCTAATCTTCTCTTAATAGATGCATTAATACTATTATGTCACATAAAGCAGTAAATAATATTATCTAATCACTTTAGTTAGTGTCAGTCTCTTGTAAGTGAAACAACTTCTRGCTCAGTAACTTTATTTTTCAGTTGTCTGATAACTTTGGGTTTTTTTCTAACTTTGGTCCTTTTAGCCATGTGATTTTGTGGAAGGGAAGTTAATGTTATGAGCGAGGGAAAAGTATAATATTTATAACTAAGCCTTCCAAAATAATGAATTCCCTCCTAATGGCTAATATTAGCTTGTATACACAAATATGATTGCTCTGTTTTTATAGTTCCTTTACATTTGTGTACCAATCCCATGTTTCCAAAATGGTCACTTCGGTTCCTTGCCAAGAAACATACAGACTTTATTGTGTTTTACTCTACTGGCAACAAAAGTAATTTTTTCCTAGTGTTTGAGTAAAATTGAAAATTGTAGGGAAGAGGTTTGGGGTGTGTGATTCCCCTTGCCCCCWTCCTTTCTTTCTTTGCATCACAGTGTCTGCAGGTTTGAGGCACAAACATTTCTCTTTTTTTGCTCAGCTCCTGTTCCAGGACACCAGTGAGGTGCTGGAAAATGTGTGTGTACATGTCTGTTCGATTCCAGCTGAAGAACAGTTATGGTGTTTGATCAAAATTTGTGCTGTGGAACATAAAGTGAAGGTGTGGGCAAATTGGGGAGCAGGATTTGTATTTCACTCAGTTTTAGGTCTTGTCCTGAGAGCTGAAACAGTTGTRTAAACAGGTAGTAAATACTATGAAAAAGAACTGACTGCTGCATATAGCATGTAAAAGTTTATGCAAAATGTTTATACAAGTTAAATATAACTTTCATCAACTTGAAAGAAATGGGAGGTAATATCTGATGTTAAACCTCCTATGCAACCCAKCAATTCCTTAATGGTTGGAATGCTTTATATCGTTTTTCTGTGCTGGAAATTATCTTATCTTTGGAAATACTTGTATTTTTACAAAGGGAAAAATTCTGTTCTACTCTGAGAGAGTAAAAGTGAGCTCACTTAAGCAGCATTAAGATTTTTTTTAATGTTTCAAAAAAGGAAAATCTTTTGGGTTTTTTTTTTCAAGTTTCTTATAGGATCTTGCCTGAAGATATGAGACATTTTCTGTTAGGAACCTGTGCAAATGTTTTGCAATTAGGATCCCCAACTCAGGTGTGATTCTTAGATACTGTAAGATGAGTTTTCAGAAAAATTTTATTTTTACTAATACCTACACTGGGCCTTATTTGGCAAGGATTGTTACCACACTATGGCCCTGAAATTCTAACAGTCACCTCATTTAGAAGCTTTCTGAAAACAAGCTGTTAAAATATTTCCATGTTCAGGTTAAGTGAATTTTTTTTCAGGGTGAAAAATCATGTCATTTAGGTTCCTGAAATAWAACAGAAAAGTAGTGCATGAAGGAATCTAGAAGTTTRAAACTGGTTAGTTTTATCTGGTTTWGGATGCTTGTGGTAGAGAGATGAGAGCACCATGTTGAAAGAAAGCATCAACTTTCATTTTTACATGATGCTTTGTTTTCATGTAGGTTAAAGAAGGAAAGTGTGATTTGAGCATAATTTCTTTATTTTCACAGGAAGTGTGGCATTGCTCAGAGCAGAGCGTGCACCTTATCTGCATTTACTGGTTGGGAAATGCTGAATTCTCCTAGCACAGCAGTATTTACCAGTTTTATGTTGTTACATGTTGAGAGCTCTCTGGCCTTTGAATTACTCTTCCTAGCTTGCGATTTGCCATTTTTGCTTTTAGTTACATATTTCAGTTTTCTGATTAAAAAAAAAAAAAAAATCCAACAACAAAAAGCCCAGTAGTGAACTCATCCCTTAAGCTAAATTTGCATATGTTGCAGACATGATTTGGCATGTAAAGGGACTAGCCAAAAATACGGCAGTACTTCTATTTGTTTTGAGGTTTAAATTTCACAAAAGCTTTTTAAGTATGCAGCTATCAACCTAGGAGAAAGCTTTATAGTTGTAGAGAGCTTGGAGAGCAAGAACTATGAATAGCGGAATAAGCACGAGTGATGTAATCTGAGAAGCAAAAGAGAGAGACAGAAGAGAGCTTAAGGCTTAACTGTGTGGAAAACATTGTGAATGGGTCTGCGAGGGTTTTGACTTTGGATGGTAGATGTGGGATTTTACCCATTAGTTTTGGTAAAATCAAACAAATGTGCAAGTTTCCTTTTACTTTCCCAAACCAGCAAATAAACGATTCAGCGGGGAGCTGAGGGAGTGAACTCTGGGTTCTGTAATTTGTTCTGCCTCCCAAATCCTTTCTCCCCTGCAGCATCTGCAGCTCCTCTTTGGGACCTGTGGCTTTCTGAGTGTCTCCTGTTTCCTCCACTCCTTGTTTTTCTCCCTGATGCAGCCCTGATCCCTAAACACTCCTKCATCAGCCCACCCTTTATCTTCCTTTTGCTGCTTTTCTGCTACCTGGCCAAAGGCAGCACGTGTTGTGGCTGATGTAGATCTGCATGAACTTTTCCTGCTTTTCCTCCTTGGAGTGCTAATTTTGATCTCTCTTCCACTCAGACTCTGAATCTTTTTTTCTGGAAATTAATTTTGCAGCAACACTTCTTCAAGTTCAGTTGCACAGCAGTATCTGAGATAGAGTGAGACTGAGAGAAACAGCTAAAAGAATTCTTACTCTTCCTCAGTTCACTCCAGATTTTTTTTTTAATATTTTTAGTTTCCACATTCATTAGTTAAAGTGGAAGTGGTGTATTTTTCTCCGTTTTCTTACCTTAAGCAAACATCTAGTATAAACCAATGTACTGTGTTCTGTTAAATTTGTTATTTAATAAATYACAAACTCTACTAAAAACAGCAAAAATACCCTTAGATAACTTCAAAAATACAGCTTTCTGTGGAGGATATTAAATACATGTCTAAGTTCCAAAATTCAGTGTCCTTTYGGAAAAATTTCACTGTGTTTTTCAGATTTTCATCAACTTTCCTTAATAATTAGATGGTGCAGAGTGATTACYGTTTCTCTAGCCAGTGCTACAGAATCAGCAGTGTGTGAAGGATTTTCTTCTATAGTATCTCACTGTGTTTCTTATTTCCTGTATATTTTGGATGGGCAGGCTGGGCAGTACTCTGATGTTCCCAGTAAAAAATGTTTTTCACTAATTTATCCGTATGGATGCTTGAATTAGTGTATATATGAACAGAGTGCTGCTTGTCATCTTAAACTTATTGAAGTTATCTTTTTGATATTAAAACTATTCATTCACATTATTACAATCYCTGAAGATTCCCCTTGCTTCATCATGTAGCTGCATTTTATCTCTTGCAAGTCATTCCAGCTGGGAAATCTTTTTTCCAGTTTCAWTATGTTAAAACCTTGTGTTTTGTCCCATAAGATAAAATTCATTATTAATAAAAGCTGTGCCTTTACCTGCTCTTTCTAGCAATCTAGATATGAGTGGGATTCCTTGTTCCTGTTTCTAAGGTTGCTGGGCTCCTGTGTTGTTCTCTTGGGCTGGGGGAGCAGGTTTGGGGGGTTTCGAGGCATTTTTCTGAAAACTGAAAGCCCTACTCTTGTTCCAGTTTTGTGAACATCCTTCCCCAGCGTCTCAGATCAAGGCAGGCAGAGCTAAGGCTTTGAAGTATAATCCAGCAGGCAAAGTTGTCTCTATCTTTATTTTTAGATATATCATGCATTTGTGTGTTAGGTTTGCTCAGGTCCCATCTCTGATGAAGAGCAGAGATACAGAAATTGCTCATCTTAAYCTTGGCCATTCAAAGCTCTCACGCTGAAATGAAGGAATTTCCACTGATGAGGGTTTTTTTTTAGTATAACTTGAATCTTGATGTTAAAAATACTATGCCTTACATTTTACTAACAGTTGAACCTTGAGGTAATAGTAAATCCAAGCATTTAGGATCCAGTACAAGTGTAGCTACAACAGCTTTTAATAGTTATTTCTACAACTGTACTCTAATGTAAACATGCTGTTAATTAGAATTACTTGTTTACAGCTGAGCTTGCTTACAAACAGCAATAYATTGAGGGGTGTTCCTGACAGCTAAGAGGCAAAATCATCCACTTTTAAAAAAAGTGTAGTGAAATCTTAATAAGATGTTTTGTTTTAAGGTGGTTTTGTTACAAAAGTACAGGGAAGCTTGTGACCTTCTCTCTGAGCTACCTGTTGCTGGCTGTAYTCTCCACAGGGCTATTGAATAAGTCATTGTGTTCGTTTCTCTTTTTAGTTAAGGCACCAGAAAATAATTACCTCTCCCATCTGCACCCTTGCAGCCTCGCAGGTGTGGTGGGTGAGCTAATGGAGCGGGCACAGGTGTGCAGGGTTTCCTTCTGAGGTTTGGGGTAGTCCCAGGAGATGCTTCATTTAGCCTTGAATGGCACCTTCACAGCTTGCTGAGGGATTTACTGCTGCTTYCTTAATCACCAGGATTTAAACACTCCCTTCTTCTCTGAGAAACGCTTTGGTTTTCTTCAGGTTAAGACATTTTTATTTTGTTTTGACAGTACAATCATCTATATTATATAAATGTTCGTATTAATTAGAAAATGTTGCAAGGAAAAAGGGCTGTTTGTGAATTTCTTCTTTAGATTTCTAGTAATGAAGGATGCATTGCTTCTATTTGGCTTGATTTTCTTTTTATATGTAGCKGGACACTTAACTCAGTAAGTTCAGAAAACAATGCGTAATGCCTGTTTTAACCATGGTAATTTAAATTGAAATAGGCTAGGTAAATTTGGTTTAATGTGGCATTAATATGGAAAAATTAAACTGGTTGGTTTCATGAATTTTGATTTAATTACATAACAGTGATTGGCATGGCTTCACGTATTTTGTGTTGCTTTTGGCACATTAAGACTATTTAAAATGTGAATGAAAATTTAGAGTTGTAATAGCTTTGTTGAAAAACAAGCAAAAGATAGCAATCCTAAGGACACAGCCATTTCCTGAAATGATTTTATTGAATATCTTCTGAAATGATGAAATATCTTCTGAAATTCATGGAAGAAAACTGTAAGCACAATGCAAAACCTAGGGAAATTATTTTTCCTTTAAATGAGAGAGAAAACTGAAGGGGGAAGGGCTTAGTTAAGCATTTGGGGTTCTCAGGAAGGCTGGGAGCACTCAGTCCCAATCTACCACACAAACCCTGAGTCCAAGTGCAGGTCAGGCAGAGCAGCACTTTCTACACTGTCAAATATTTGACAAAACAGTTGCAGAGCTCAGTGTCAGTAAAAAAAAAAATTATTTTTCTAGTTCTTTGTCTCCATGTCTTGTGCAGCAAGCTTGTTATACAACTTCCTGAAAGATTTGCTTTAATGGTGCTGTGTGGGGATTTTTTGTTGTTAAATTTCTACATTGTGGGAAGCAACTGGATTTTCAGTTCTGGGCTTTGAAGCACACTAAAATAGATGCCTGGAAATTGGATGCAACCTTTTACTTTTGGTATGTCAGAATGATTAATGTTGTTTCAAAGTAGTTACTCGTAGGAACACATTCTGCTTATGCWGAACGTTGTAGATAAAAATATGTTCCATAACTTACACATAAGACGCTTAAAAATCTGAATTGTAACTATTTTGTCTGTTAGTTTTTTGAGCTGGAGCTATGTCACTCTTAATTTCCCCAAACTCCTGGGAACTTGGGATGCTCYGTGCTGCCTGTTTTGCTTTCACTTAATTGGACAGTCTTCACTTTATGTAATTGCATCTTATGCAATCAAATGTTTACTTTCCTTATGTTTGTCACCAAAGAACTTCGGAGCGTTCGGTTACCTCAGTRTCTTTTTGACACTGTAAAAAAAGGGGCAAGAAATAAGTAAAAAAGACTGAGTTTAATAAACCATTTCTTCATTCTGTATTCTGTGCAGTCGTAGGGAGTTGGAAAAAAACACTTTGAAATCRTGTAGGCAGCATAACGTCTGGCTTTTTTCCTCACAGTTTTATTCATACTGAATAAATTTTTGAAATGTATTTTTCTCTGGGATTAACTGGAATCAACCAAGACCTCTGTTTTCTTAACTGAAACTCATAGATTCCATTTTGATAATTTCAGACAGTGAGAAAACAGTAATTTTTTTCCATTTAATCTTTAATACTATTGTGCTTTGTTTTTACAGAATGCAAAACTGTACGTAGTTATGTAGTGAAAGTAGAAATATTCTAAATGTATTATTTATTATTTACCAAAGAAACAATGTTTCCATCCTGGATAATGCTGCCAATAGAAAAGGGAGTTTAGTATCTGCTAGAAGGGCAAATACTGGGATCACCTCTGTGTGATTCTGTGATATTGTTGTGGAAATAGAATGCGGACATTTTCAATAAATAATGGACAAAAATCTGAGAGGGTATCCTGTGAGAAACTATGGGAAACACCAATGTTAACTTATTTAAGTTAACTTATTTATAATTATTACTGGGAGGGGTGATCTGATAAGTTGTACTTCAGAAATTTGTTTTAATGCAGCTGAACATGAGAAAGTCCCGCAGGAGTCAGAATGTAGATTGTATCTGTAAAATTGGAAAAGGACTCAAAAGTCAATTAGTTAAATTACCTTAGCATGGTTTGGGATATTTTTGTGGCAAAAAGACAAATGCAGACTTGGATGACTRAAAAAAGGAAAAGTGAAACATAAGTGATAAAGGGGACTTCCAAATCTGATAAGAGTGTTACTAAAATAGTATATCCCATGCTGAGGCCTTTGCTTCATGAAGGATGTGGAATTACTGAATGGAACTTAAAGTTAAAAGGAAGGCCACAGGAATTGTCCCAGTTCCAGAAGAAGGGTGTCCAGAGTGATTTCATGGCTATGTAGAGGTGGTGCTGTGTGAGAAGGAGACCTAAAAACGAGGGCAGGCATCAGATTGAGTTCCTTACCATTAGAGATCCTTTATTGGAAAGGTTTTGTTGGGAGTGAGGAAGCCTCATTGACACAGTCTTAGGGAGGTTTGGGTTTATTTTTAAACCATATTTCAATCCATCTTCTGAGCATTCAGCGTTCTTGACACAGATGTGCATGCTCAGGGTGCTCGCTGGGGTCTTGGGAAGCACAGTCTGATGCATGTGCTGCAAATYCTTCCTTTTCATGCCCTGAACATTATCATCTCTTTGTAATTCTTTGTTGGGGTTTGAAGCCTTAAAACCTTTCAKCCCACAGGCACCAGAGAGGTGGGGAAACGTGGGGGTTGACTTGATTTTGGCTTTTTCCCTGAAGATGATTTCCTGCTTGTTTTGTCACTGTTCTCGCTTCCTCCTGAGACATCCAAGATGGGGCAGGGTCTGAGGTGATGTTAGCAGATCCTCTTTTGGGCCAGACTGGGTGATTCTTACTCACGTGATGCAGATAAAGTTAGCTGAAGAGCTTGAGATAAGAAAGGAACTCTTTCATTAGGCACTGCTAGCCTTGTTTCCATCTTCTCTTGCACAAGGCTTGCTTGACCTCCTTGGATTATTAGGGCAGACTTTTGTAAGCAGCTCTCTGTCCTTGCAGGAGTCTTGGGTGCTCAATCTCATCTCATTTCAAATTGTGACCTTCAGGAATAATAGTTTCATTTGAAATTTTATCTCAACACTTAAAGCATGTGGAGAAGCACAGCGGTTTAGAGCACAGTGAAAGGCAGACTGAAGTATTCAGATATCCTCTGGCCTAAAATTCTTCAAAATACTTACCAAATATCTGTGTTTCCTGACTGTTCCATGCTGTTCCAAACTGCTAGCCCAGGTAAAAGCTCTGGTTCTGAATTCTGTAGAGGGAAACATGTATATGCCTGAGGAGGTGGCTGCCTGGATTCAGTGTGCCCTGTGATTATGGATCTCTGTACTTGGAAAGAAATCCCAGAATTTCACCTTAGTTGTGGATAATTCAAACTGGTGCAGTCTGAATGCATTAGTATCTCCTAATGAAGCCAAATATAGTTCTCTTCAATTCCATTCATTCTGGACCTTATCTCTCCCTCTGATATGTCTCACTAGTTGCCAAGCAACCTCAACAGTAGTTCTGCACATCCAGCAGCATTTAAAAAAAAAAAAAAAGTGAGTAGTTGTTGCTGAAAATAAGATGCCTTCTGATGACATGAATGAAGAGAGTTACGAGAGAAGGAAATGGGGAGTGGCGAGTTTGGAGCTGATGTTCTGAAAAAGCTAATAATATTTAGCACTTAAGCAGTGCTTTTTATTTTCCAAGCACTAATCAAGCAATCGTAAGTTTATTAAATAAAGACTATTTTTTTCCTTTCAATGAGTGATGTACAATTATGTTTATGCTTCCTAGAGCAAAGGGCAGGATTTAATCCCAAGAGTGACGGAGTTAGTTTAGTATATGTATTTCTTTCTCTGACCTGTTCTGACTTCCCGTGTTTCCAGTTAGACTGCAGAGTATCTGGAGGGTTTGGGAAGATTTTTCTTTGTGTGTTTGCTGATAAATAGCCAGCACTATCTATTTATTTCATGCAGATGCACCTGCAGTGTGTTRGATTTCATTAAAATATTTATTACCTGCAAGCCCTTCCAAACTAGAAGCATGAAAGATTGTGTGTAGGTCCTTTATTACTTGATAATGCTGTAATGCTTATAGAGCAATAAATAGAACTTGCTTTTATATTCTGTCTCTTGTGTGAAATGGGATCTGAGAAGCAAACTAACATAGCAAAGGAGATCAAAATGGAAGTGGAAGCTGATTTGTGAAAATGWTTCTTGTTTTAGGTTGTTAAAAAGGAAAACTGTGTTTTATACGTAGACTGACCAAAGCAACATTATTGAAGATACACTTAAGTTAGAAAGTATCTGAGTTAAGGTTGTTGTTATTTGAGTTCTGTTTAGTTTAGGACACCATTGCCAATGACTGCATATATAAAAAGGTAATTTTAAAGCCTTTAATTTACTCCTGAAAAGCAGTGTGCAGCTGTAATGTGAGGTTTTTTGAAGCAGATTGTGACACTGTGAGCACTCACTTGGCCTTGGTCAGTCTGCATGGGATCACCACGTTGTGTGCCATTGAAGAGAAACCAGAGAACTGGACTTTTCCAGAAGTTCTGGTTTGGCGTGTTGGTCCCAGTCACAGTTCAGTCCTTCCCATGCATTTTTTGTCTGAAGACTGTGGTCTTAAAGAGATGCTTTTTCCCTTTCTGAGAGAGGGTAGTAAAGAAGGGATGTGCTGCAAATGTGTCAGGAATGGGGATGTGTCAGTTGATACTCAAAGTARGATATGTTATGAGTTACCCACGTGTTGGAGATGCTCCAGGGAGGCAGTTTTACACACTTTTTTACATGCTTTATGCTCAGCCTGTGGTTACACACTGGGTGTTTTGACAGTGTCGAGGATAAAACGAACAARACAAAGCAGAATTATATAGGAGGCGTTCTCTGTGTGATGCAGATAAACACAAATGAAGGCTGGGTGTGCAAATCCACAGYTTATCCTTGCAAAGTGACTTCCTCCTCTCCTGCTTCCACAGAAGGGAAYGTGTTTTATAGGTAGTGTAGTACTTGGAGCTGTTACTAACAGAGMATACACATTTTGAATTAATCTGTGTGTTCATCTGCATCACAGACCCAAAGAAATGCCTGCCTTGAGTGGGTTTTGCTCCGTGTGAGGTGGGTGGTGAATTATTCTCCAGTTGCAGTTGTAGTGATTTGAGTCAGCTTTTAATGTGAGGACTAGAAACTATACCAGATCATATCCTTAGGTTTAAGGATAAATTGAATTAAGGAAGTCATACAAAAGAACCATACTCSCAAATGGTTAAAACACAATGAAGAAACATCCCAATGTTTTGTAGTATTTTTACCACGTTCAGCTTGTAAGGTTTATTTGTGTTGGGCTAAAATTTCTTCTGACATTCTGCAGCTAATTGAGGTAATTTAGAGATAAAAAAATAGTCTGTGTGTGTGTCTRTGTGTGTGATGTGTATACAAAAACTGTTTGTAGTGGTGGTATTTTTATCCTCACCTTCTAAGAGAAAAAGACCAGTCCTAGTTCATGCTTTTTTTGTAATGCATAAAATACGTGGATTTTGGCAGCTGCCTCTTGCCTCTAGGCTTGTAAGTAGGTTTGTCCATGCAAAATGTGGGTAATTACTGTATGTGTGTGTATATATATATATATGTGATGTGTCAGTTGCCAGTATTGCCATGTAAACTTAGTTGCCCTTTTATGTATATATGTACTCTCTATATATCTAGTTTTAAAAGAGTAAATATTATAAACTGGTTGCTCAAGAGCAGCACGCTATAAAAAAAGTAATAAGCACATCAGTAAAAGTGTTGGAGGTAGTAATAAAACTGCACTATAATCCTTCTGCCAATTTATTGAACTCTAACTATAGTTATCTATGACAATTAACTGCTGCATATTGTACATTAACCCTTTGTAAGTAGCTGTATATGCAGTGATACTCAATATGGCTTCAGATTTTCAAGCAAATGTGTTATCTAATTTGCTTATTGAATTCTCTTTTTGTCCATCTTTCAACAAAATAGAACACCCAGTTACTTCGGGGAGAGCGTCTTTGTCACAAAAATAGACGTCCTTTTTGCAAAATGAAAGTAAACACATGACTTCAGATTWTTCATCAGTGTCTTTAATAATACTGCAAAAGGTGGTAAGCATTTAAACATTGCAATCTCTGCTTCATTGCAACACACAACTCCCTGTGCCCTACTGGGTGTCTGGGGGTGATTTTGATTCCTAGAGCCATTTCCATGTTCACCAAGAGCTRGGTTGTGTATGCTCAGGAGTGCAGCTGTAAATACTCCAGAAAGTTTTGTAGCAGATGTGTGATACTGTGAGGTGAAATGAGAAAGCATAAAGCAATATTTCTCACTAAATTTAAGCAGTTACTCTTAGTCTAAGGTTTAAATTTTGTAGATTCGATCTTCCAGAAGATGATTGTTTATATTTAATRTGTCCTAAAATGTCCCCAAACTGCTGAAGTTTGTTGGAAGTTGAGACTGCAGCTTTTACACTTCAGTTGTTTGTTGCCTTGGCACAGGGAGGGCGTTTCTATATGTTGAGTCTCCCTGAATTCCAAGAAGATTTTTAAAATGGCAAGCAATTTCTTTTGAAGTTTGGATCTCATGATGTCAATACAGATATGCAGTAAAATATTCCAGGGTGTGGTGATACTTAATCATTAATGATTGAGACTTGGGGCATTTCCTGAATATTAATGCTGGATGTGAGTGTTGATTGCCTACGGTGAAATTATCACCCTGATACTTTTTCTCTCCCCTCTCTTCTTATATTGATTGCTAATGCAGAAAGGGTAAAAGCAGAGCTAGGTCAGACAAATATTTGAAATACTCTCTGAGGCACAATGCTCAAGACAGAACACTTGCACTACCTTGGTTCCTTGTGGATTTCATAATTATCATTTTGTATGAAAATGGTTATTTTATTTTTTTTCCCCTCTTGTGACTTAGTCTGTAGTTACATAGCTCAGGCTGTAAATTATCCACTAGGATTTCTTCCTTCAGAATCTTGGTAAAATTCATCTTGTGAGCTTCTGGTCTCGAATGATGAAGCTGGTGTAGAATTTTCTCTCATTGTGTAAGTGTAACTGCCACTAAGGGTAAACTGATACGATGCCACACCTTGGATGTACTTTAATACTTAATCTGCCCCTTAGGAAAGGATTGACTGGCTCATGTCAGTGCAGTGCTTTATAAAAAACTTACTCATAAAAATGTTTATGGCTAGGTTTACATGATTAATGTTTTTGAAGAAATGTTGCCTTTTGCTGCCAACACCAGCTATTAATAACCTACTAAAATACATAACTTAAACATTTCATAAATGCATTTGGAACACACAGCATGTGCCATTGGTTATGTTGTGTTCTACAGGTCTAAGCTCCTGAAAGGTCCCTCTTAATTCCTGCACAAAAGTACAGGAGGAGGTGCCAGTGAATATCGTTATGCTGTAGGTACATGGGTGGTGTTATCTGATTTCCAGGTAGGAAATTCATAGGGCATTTCTGCATATTGTTTGCATGTGTTGAAAATACACTCTTGTATCTGCTCTTGGTTTATCTTTCTGTGGAACTTTGCACAGAAAAGAGGTTTTTCAGTTCTGTGAGTTAAACATTTAGAAGGAAAGCCTTGTCCCTCTTGTATGTCAGTGATTGCTAAAGCAGGGTCCCTTCTCCCCTTTCTCCTCCCAGTAGTTGGGAAGTATCTTCTTACCCCATGGCTCAGAAGCAGCTTCTTGTCTTTAAATGAAGAAATGTTTCATGCAGTCTGTTTTATGAGTCTCATAAATAATATATTTTAGAATGTTGTCGATACTGATGATTCACCAAATTCCTTTAATCAAATCTGTGGTACTAAGCACACATTTTCTGTAACATAGTGGCATCTGGTCTGCTGAAATTTCTAGGAAGGGAATTTCTAAGAATCRGTGCAACACTAGTTTAGACCAGTTGTTTGTGTAGTCCAGTATTATATGTCAGAAATGGCTCTTGGGGAGGATTAGGGAAAAAGTGTAAGAGAGATTCAGAGTGATTCTTCTTCAAGTTCTGCCACTGCCACTTCAGGAACTCCAAGAAGCAAAATTCATAACAAAGCTTGAAGTTCAGTCACGTTCAGCATGTTTCTCTGTTTCTTTAAAAAGCCTAGTACTTGAATAATCTAAAAAACCTCATTTTCCTTCTGAAGTTTCAAGTTTTCCTTTGTTTCAAATAGAATCCAAATCCAGTGAAACAGTTGTGTGGCCTGGCTTAATGTCTCTGCATTAGCTGGGTGCCACTGAGGTTGATCAGATTCAGGTAGAACCAAGGTATCTCCGGCTTCCCAGAGCTTTTGCTGTGGTTTTGTTGAACCCAGGCTAGCAGCTGGTTGAATCAATAATTGTGCTCAAGCAATCCTGTTTAACTAATTTGCAGTATTATACAYGCTCTCTTGAGATTATTTTCTTCAACAATAAGTTCCTAATTCAAAGAATATTATTAATATTTAGAGGACCATATGTTGTGAAAGCAATTGAACAGTTATGATGACGTTCTGTATATTCTAATTGATGAGCTAAGTTTCAGTAAATTATTTCTCACAACACTTTTGGCCTAACATTCTCATTCATTACATACTGCCAGTATGAACTGTGTCTTTTACTTTTTTTGTTATCATTTAGAAATGTCAGGTCAGGGCCAGGACATGATAATTGTGCCATTGTCACAGTTTGACTTATATTACAACAATATAACTTCCCTTTTATCAGGGGAAATGAAAATAAATGTGCTTATTCAGGTATAATTAATTTCCAATTTTAAGCTCAGTAAAAGGTCATTCTTCTTACAGGTTGAGTTCAAATATATGTAGATATTAAATGCAGTCAAGTGAAAGCTTCTTCACATTGTGGCTTCCAGACTTCACAATAAGACCTGTTTGGAATTTTTCCAGTTAATTTATGTTGCATTAGGGAAGGCTGTAGTTCAGATCCAGAGTTTGTTTGTCCRAAACATCCATGAGCCATTCAGGTTCAAATGATACCTTCCTGGTTAAATAAACTCCCTTGGTRCTAAAGGTGGGGTTGTGTGGAAGTGGAGAATCACGGTGGACAGTGGCCTGTGAAAGTATTGCTCTCCTACCATGGAGCTGAAGAGTATGGGCATAATGGGAAATAAAATATCTCGGTAAGGGAAGTGTGTATATTGTGTTGTCAGAGTCGTTTCTACATCTCCTATGTGTCAAAGGAAGTTTYTTCCTCTATTTAATCCAAATCAAAATTATTTCAGAAGCAGCGGYACAAAAACTTGTGTTTCTCTCAATRAATTGACTCCAACTTTTTTTGTTGGTAGAGCCCTAGATGTCTAGGAAAGAAAAGGTATTTTTGATGTCTTTTGGTTGCCAGTATCTTCTGAAGTCAGGCCAGAAAGAACATCAGGTAGACAGTGTTGCTTGAAACAATATTCCCTGACCCTGGCTGAAGAATTTTGCTAATGGGTTTAATGTGGTGCTGACGGTGTCTGTGCTTGGAAGGAAGTGMGGGTATTTTTGTTGTTGTTGCCTGGTAATATTTGGTGTTTGCTTACAAATACTTTTCTTATATCATCTTCACTTCTGGTGGTGCAAAACTTATAACTGGAAAAGAAATTAAAATACCTTGTGAAATGAAATGTAATTATAGAAATCAGTGTTGATACTTTAAAGGCAGCTGTTGCCTGGTACTTGTTGATCTCTGGACTACCTGAGGTAATTCGGACAAAAAGGTTTGAGTTTTTACTTTTTACCAGTATGGTGTAGCCTTTGAGACTGATGATTTTGGTGTCAAGTTACTTTTGGAGAATTTCTTTRCTCCCAAAGTTTGATTCTTTGTGTCTTTACCTTATGCTTCCGTTTTTCAGTGTTTGCTTTGAAATTCAGCATGGTTCATCACTTTTGATTATAAACAATTTGTTTGTTACTTCTGGGCAGTTAAGAGAGTAACTTTTCTTGTRTAAGTGTGTCAGGGTGTCTGTAAATACATTGGAACTTCACTGAGCATATGAGGAAAGTATGCTAACAGCTACAATTCTCATTTAGCTTTGCTGAGTTTAAAGTTTAATTTGGCTGTACTTACAGACTGCCTTTCTTAAGATCATAATTTATTTAAGTGATTTTTCACTCCTGTTATGTTGGAGGACTAAAACAGAGAAAACTTTTTCAGAACATGAAACTGGCCAGAAACACTGGCAGTTGAATAAGGTGCAGTGGAAAACTTCTCCTGTAATTGTACAGTTTCAGGAGACATAAATGTTGTTTACAACAATAGGAGATTTGAAAATACTAGAAATCAGATTTTAAAACTTACAGGAGAATCTTCCTTGACTGCTTTATCTAAGACAATAATTATAGAAGTTTCCCRTGAGCTGTGTGGGAAATGTGAAATCTTTGTACTGTAGAAACTGTACCTTTTTCTGTTATGTCAAGAGCAGCCTTAACTTGATCTGAATGACCTTTGCTGTAACCAAGCCAATGTTACTGTACCTCAGAGCTTTAGGGTTGGAACATGCTAATCTAGAGGGGAAAGTTTTGTGTTCCCTTCCAGCGATGTTCCAGGAGGTGTTAGAGGAGCTTTGGTGTCTGCAGAGGGCTCAGTGGCACCAGTGGCAGGGGGAGACCTTTCGGAAGAAAAAGCAGGTGYTGGTTTAGACCAACCAGCTTTTTACTGCTGAAATCTTTTTTTAGAACGATGCTAAGACTTGTGCAAGATGTTCCCTGCTGGATTTGCTGTGGTGAGTCTCYTTTGGTGCCCACAGTGGTGTTGCTTTGCCATAGCTGGTCTGAGCACCCTGGCTATGGGGGGCATTCAGTCCCTGCCTCGTGCCACCTTGAGATTTCCCAGTAAAAATGCAGTAGAAACAGCASTGGCATGGGAGATGTAAAATAAAAAGCAATGCAGTTGAGGTTACTTGAAGACTCTGCATGCAGGAGTTTTGATTTTCTGGTCCAAATTGCTCTTTAAGTGGAACTAACTCACACCGCATTTCAGTGTTTTAATTCTTATAGTCTCGTGTCATAATATACTTGCTTTTTACTGCATAAGTATTAATGAGAAGTTGTGTGACTGTGGCATTAACAAACCTGTCCTTTATAACGTGAGCTGGGTATTGATGTGTGAAGCTGGGCTGTAATCAGGGGTAAGGGAGCTGGGTGCTTTATTTCTGGTGGRTGTTGGTAGGTTTGGATTACCTGCTCACTGCTACCTGTGCCAGATGTAAGAGGAGATGAATTTACAGCAATTGGGACTCCGCAAAAGTCCCAAAAAAGTATTTTAAAACCCATCCTGAAGAGAAGAAACTGTTCTGAATTCCATTTTGGAACAGAAATGAAGTGTGTCAGTGTTTGAATGTAGAGTGACAGCCCTTATTAACCAGTGGATTACTGGAAGCTGTGAGAACACAATGAACCTCACGAGATAAAGTACATTTCTCATTTTAAAGATGGCACAGTGTGGACATATTAATGTGAAATAACGGCAGCCTTAGCTGAATATTGTGTGTGGTGCTGAAGATTTCACTCAGAGACTAGTACAGTTCTTTTTTTGCAAGCAGGGTCTGTGGTGGTTTATTTTGTTTGCTTTGCTTTTGCCTCATCTGATGCTTTGACCTCCTGAATGTTTTTTTGGAGAAAACCTTGTTTCTGTCGTAGTTGCTCTGAACTGCCTTTTGCAGACACAGTCTCTTTGCCTCCTTTCCCTTATCAACAAAGATGCTCTCACATGGTACTGCTGGGATAGATGTGCACAAGTGAAGTAGAAATACTGGAAGTCAAGGATAAACTCATTTGTTATGCARAAATAACTGTAAAATACTCTATTGTGATAACTTTAAAAGCTTTTCAAGTTAGAAATTGTCAAAATTATTATTATTAYGAACAGTAGTAGTGGACATCTCGTACATGAGAACCTTCATCATATTTTATCTTCATAGACTGTGGAAGAACTTACATCTCTGTGTTTACATAAGCAGACCTGGGTTCAACTTATGGTAAATTTTGCTTTCAAACCATTTGGAACTTAATTGTCCAGTGGGAGAATGCTGTATTTTCTCCATGTAACATAGGCCATGCAGCATTCTTAAAGGTTCTGGACRTTCTGGCCCCCATCCATCACAGTACTTAAACCATGAGTAGCCCTATTAAAGTTGATAGAATTACTCATGTGCTTAAAATTAAACATGTGCTTAAGTGCTTTGATGGATTAGAGCCAAAGTTGTCAGCACCTTGCTTTGTTGTGTGCTGTGTTACACCTGCCCCTCCATGCCCTGGCCTGGGTCTTCAAGGGACACATTCTCAGATTCACTTATTCCAATATTTAGCTACTCTTATRTTCTAAAACTGCAGTTTACATGCATGGCCTTGGTAAATTCATGCACAGTCTTGAGTGTAAGTATACAACTCCATCTCTTGGAATCTGTCAGTCCTTGACAAATTTCACTGTGTATTTCAAAGGAAACTTAAAGCTAAGTTTTGCATGGAAACATGATATCCATAATGTTGTTCAGAAAACTGTCTTTCTGCTGAAATCTGTATTTTATGAAAGTGTGCAATGGAAATCAACATTTAGGCGATTCTTAAGAATTACTGTGAACTTGAACTTCCCCAAAGCTGAGATCACCAGGGGCTGTTCTAGTTTCTGCTGATAAAGCTGAGTCTGTAAGCATTTAGTTAATTCTTTATGGGTTATGAGCAAAGTGACAGCTCTTTACTTTTGAAGGTAACTGTGGAAATCATCTTTAATTCATGCTTTGTCCATGATAAAAATTAACAGCTGTGAAGAAAGGACTTGAAATCAGTTCGCACTGCTGCAAGAAAATGTAGTGAACATAATATTTGATGTTAATATCTCACTGAAATCATAACTTTCAGTGACAGGTGGACAGTTTAATAAACAGTTCCTTTGTTCCTGTCCARATAGTTCTCCCTGTTTTTTGGGTGCTGAATGTCTGCATCACTACATTAACTGCTTTCCTATTCAGATTGTCTTTCTGAACTTAGGAATTACCAGTGCTAAATCCTACAGAATTTAGAAAACGTTAAGGGTTTGGGTCATTGAGAGTTTAATGGAATTTTTTAAAAGTGCCTGGAGGGAAATGGTGAAAACTGTTAGATAATTGGTTTTTATTTGAGTGCAGCAAAAAACCTTGCTTTTTGTCACTGCTAGAAGCARCCACCTTCCCAATCATCTGTCTGCAATATCACACACCAGAAGTGTTTCAGAAGATAATAGAGATCATAACCACTAAAAAAAAAACACAAGGGATTTTCAGGACTAACCATTTCCCACCTGTCTCATCAGTGTCTTCCCTACTGCATTGCATCCTGCTTTGGTTGGTCTGTGTTTACACTTACTTGGCATCCAGTGTTCCAGCCAGCCATTTTTATTTTAGGGCTTCTTTCCATTTAATATTGGCACTTAGCCAGCTGTGTACTTTTTCAATTTTAAGTAGCACTGAGGTCATCAGCCATTACAGGAGCTATTCCTCTCATTCTTGTGCACAAACCCCTGAAGAGCTCTGGGATGTGATTGCCTTCTTTTCAAAAGCTTCATACCCGATCCTGGCTGAGGAAGTTACTGGAATGCAGACATTTCCAAAACAGTTTTAGAGCAAATGGCATAGGATKCTCATCAAATTGATGTTTTAAAGGTTACAGAAGAGTGCTTTGAAGGTGAGAGTTCAGGTGAGAGCAGAACACCCCATAATGCTGCTGTCACCTGTGTTTTAAAGCAAAGGATGAAGGGATGAGCAGTGCAGCAAATGGCCCYGAGTGAACAGCAGCTGCTGTGGATCCACGTGTGTGCAGTGCCTGGGCACTCTGTACTCACACAATTRTATTTTTTCTGGGCATGCAGGGATAACAGAGCCTGTCAGGTAGCAGAGGGGACATCCCTGGAGGTGTTCTGTGTTTTATTTCAGTGCTGCTGCACAGCTGGGCAGAAGTGTTTCAAAAGGGAGATGGGCAGTGAGCATTTCCTTTATTCTGTGTTAATAATGACGACATTCACAATACTTAAATAAATAAATAAGTGAAAAGGTCTGTGTGCTTCCTGACAGCAGTTTGATTGTCTCAATTGTACAAGGCAAGATGATTCAGCAACTTGGCTTGAGCGCTCCTGTTCCTGCTGGTTCTGAGGTGTCCTTCTGGACCAGAAAGGAATCACAGTGTCCTCTGAAGACTCCACATCCTTGTTAATTATTGTATCGAGTGTCTAGAGAGAATGCTAAACTTCTAAGGACACCTTTTATGGCCATATGCTTTAATTACCTGTACTTAGAGCAAGGAAGTGACACYGGTGTATTCCCCTCTGGCTGCCTGGGGAGCTGCAGGCCGGGTTGGCAATTTAGAGAGGTGTTTAATTGCACAGCAGGAATTAAAGGGCCTCTGTCAAGCTCATACATCACAGAGCTCTTTGTGAACAATTCTATTTTCATCCCTTACCTAAACTATTGCTAGTTAATTAGTTGAGGTAAATGGAGCAGGATAAGCAGAATTATGGTTCATATTATTGTGACTGTGATGGTCTCTTTGTGCCACTAACAGGTATAAAGGGACTGTAAACCAGTTAWACTGGTTTTATGTAGGAATTTGCAAAGCTGAGGGGGTGCCTCAAGGTGGCTTAGTGCCAGAACAGCATCTCTGTGCCATCTCCACCTGGCAGGTGGTACGGTCAGGGTTCCACGTGCCTGCTTCCAGAGCCCTGGAACTTCAGCAGGAGCAAAGTCTGCCCRCAACCAGTCTTTGCATCAGAATATCCATAGAGGCAGAATAAAGTTACCCTTTAACCTTTGCACTTTGGGTATCACWGGGAGCAGAGATAAAATAAACCTAAAAATGGAGGGTTTTTTGGTTTATATTCAGGGATGCCTTTTTCAGAGTTTGATACAATTTCATTGTGGTACCATTCCCAAAGATAAGAAAGRTGTCGCACCCAAGCCCCCAAAACTGCAATGCAGATAATTATCAAAAATAACAAAATTTCTGCTTTCACAGAGCTGTGATGTGTTTTTTTAATTGACACTTAAGTAATTTGTATTTCTTGACTTTTAAAAGTCAACTTGCAGATGATTCTTGATTCTTGATTCCATTAAAAAAAGGTGTCTTTGTGCTTGTATTTCTTATCATATGTTCATCTGTTTATGGCCRTGTAGTAAGATGTGCATGCAACTCCTGGAGATAAATATTGTAATGTATTAAAACAAGCAGTGGTAAAGCAATTTACAGTGCTTTTCACAATCTTTAAAAGGGAACTTGTGGAAGGCCTKTTTGTATTGTCTGCTCCATACATTGCATCACACATTGTGTGAGAAAGTAACCGTGCTTTAGGGGATAATTGAACTAAGTTCTCCCAAATAATTTAGGTCACAATTAAATCTGTCCAACATAATCAATTTTTAATTGTGTCTTTAATTCAAAGTGTATCACGACAAATTTATTCAGCCTGTTGGGTTTTTCTTCTTCCAAAAGTTATTATTCAGTTGCAGAGAGAGCAAACCGTTTATCCTCATAGCTATTCTTTTACAAGTATTATTTCCTCTCACAGATCTTTGGTAGCTAGATCATGCACTTTGTTGATACCTGGGATCGTGGAGAAGCAAAGAATTTTCAAAGTGAAGTAGATGTTGGGGTGGGGGAAAGGTGGTGCAGGAGGCAGAGCATGGTGGTAGGGAAGGGAAATTGGCTCTGCAGGAAGGGTTTGGTGCTGCCAGGGAGATGCTCTGCCAGGGTCAGAGCTACCTCACACACTGACTGTGGATGCTTTTGTGTCATCTTCTGTGCCTTGGGTACCATTTCATTTTACCAGCTGCCAACCAAGAACAAAGTATTAATGTGCTTAGAAAAATTTCTTTGAGCTCTGCTGCAAGTGAGGACCCAGGTAAATCCTATTTCCTCTTGAAAGCTGTGCAGAGGCGCTGCTGTGGGGCAGCTCCTACCCCATGGCACTGCAGGAGTTTGTCCTTTCTGAGCTTGAACAGTACAAAACAGGAAAATCTCTTTGAAGCTGGCAGAATTCCTGAGGTATCTCAGCGATGCGATATAAATGGTGTTGAGTTTGCTGAAGATACGTAGTGGGTTTTGCTATTGCATCTAACAGTTTTGTCTGTAAAATTGGTACTTTGTCACAGGTCTAAGATGAATTATTTCAGCTTCACTCTGAATACTCTAGGCAACTATTTTMCYCCATTTTCAAGTGCCTCCAACTTGGCCTCTGCCCTGTTTGCTGTTCTAGCTGTTATTTTTTGAGGTAATTGCCATGTTCTGTTAGAAAGAACCCAGGCTAAACTGAATTTATCTTTTAGTTGAATTGTGAAGTACTGYAGGATTTTTGTAATGTGGATTGGTAGCAAAACCTTAATTGAATTTCCTTGCTCGTGGTCTTGTGTCTGAAGATCTTGACTGCACAGCTCTGTTTCTCTGAGGTGGATTGGCAGGTAGKGCTTTAAACTTCCATAASGTTCAGTAAATAAATTTTAATGCARGTTTTATGGAATATTTATTAAATCCGTCAGCATGTTTCACWGCATCAAAGGCACCATTTTWTTTATTTATTTATTTAGATGAATAGGCATGTTTAAATCCCACATGCCTGTGAAGTGCATGACTGCCTGTCAAAGAACAGAATTGTGTTTTAAAACAAAAATTGATCTGTGAAGTTTTCCTTGGCTGTCAGTGTGTATTTGATGGGCTTTTGAGGGTGAGCAGAAGGGGACAGCCCATGGCCACTTCCTGGGCATTCACATCTTTGGCAGTACCCAAAAGCTGAGAGATGCACCTGTGTGAAACACAACAATTGTARTTTTCTACCATAAAAAGTCAGAGGCAAGTGAGTTCCTTTGTAAGATTTTTATTCTGGCTCTTGCACTTGCAAATTGACTCATTACCTGCAGTGCCTTGCCTGGGGAAGGGAAGCCCTGCTGCACTTGTCATGTCAGCAGGTTCAAGAGTCAGCAAAGTTGGACTGCCTCAGAAATAAAGGTAATTTATGCATTACACCAATCCCTGAAGGTGATRGAGGCTGGGCTGATTACAGCCTTGTAAAGGAGACAAAGGCTCTGTATTAACTCTCTATGGCTTCATTTTATAATGCCCTATGAAAATTGTCTTTTCTCCAGAGCTGCTGAACTTTCCAAGGTTGCTTAACCTGTCAGCACTGACCAAAAAATTCAAACTTCTTTGCTTTTAGGAATTAGATTAATGGTATAAAAGTGCGATCATGCCTGTCCATCCAATTCTTTAACATGTTTTGTTTKGACCATTCATTTCAGAACACTTTTTAAAAATTATTTTTCTGCCTGTGGGATGCAGAAGGATTCAGGCTGAACTGAATCCTTATCCTCTGGAATGTTCTTGTTTTTTTCCAAGTAATGGTTATTCATATTATCTGTAAAGTAAACCAGAAATKAACATTAAAATTAAATGAGTTTGCTTTCTGATAATGTTTGTAAATGCGTTCTTTGCGTAAGATTTGATAAAGTCTGAGTAAAAATGTTGCCTTTTTAATAATAAAGCTCAACCACAGGTGGAGAAGGTCTTTACCAAATACTGATTAGGTTGGTTTTCAAGGAATATTTGATTTTTCTGACCTTTGATGTCATTCTAATTTAATGTTACTTGAATTAAAATGTCTTTTTTTTATAGTACCTAAAATAGACTTTATTAGTTTTCCTGAAAGCTATGTGCAGCTTTGCTTTGGCCCATTTAAATATGGAAAACAGCAGGATTTGAGATTTTTCTTCTAATCCTCAACTAATAGAGTTTAATGCTTTGTTTGGCCTACCTTGCACAGCCTAAGCAAAAGTTTTAAACAAGATTAAAAG
Organism: Malurus melanocephalus; assembly: GCF_030028575.1. Lineage (NCBI taxonomy): Eukaryota > Metazoa > Chordata > Aves > Passeriformes > Maluridae > Malurus > Malurus melanocephalus. Next base: position 344,787 of record NW_026623573.1, read on the forward strand.
TATGACCTTATTAACCCATGACATCTAAAGATACAGAACAGGCCTGGAGAGACATCAGTCATTCCTTAGCCAGGAGAGCATTGGTGCCATTCCCAAACTACTCAGGATGTTCCAGAGGAAAACAATCTGACAGCCCAGCTTTTTTTCATTTCTAGTTTTGTGCCAGCACCTGGAAATAAGAAATTAAAAAGGAAAGAATCTGTTTCTAAGTTGAATATTCAGTCTTTGTGGYTGTGGAAAATAGAAGTTTGAGTACTTTGGGAAATTTGAGGTGCAACCTGGCTGGGATTTCTTTTAAAAAAAAAAAAAATTTGCAGAGGAAAGGGATGTTGCTTTTGTGTACTGCACCTCATTACCTGAGTAAAATGAATGTCACCTGTTTTGGTTTTGTTTTTTTGTGGGAAGTTAGAGTTGTTGGTAAGCTGCCTTTGGATGGGTGATTGATGAACACTCTGAGTTCCAGAAGAATAAAGTGTCTCATTGTCATGGAAAGTTAATGCCTAGTAAACATGACAGAACACAAAACGCTGTGTTACATCCATTGCTGTGAAATAAGATTCCTTGTTTACTGGGCARGCTATAGGGCCATAGCAACAACACCAGAAATAGGAACTCTGAGTATCCTTGTTGTAAAGATGATGATGGTTATCAAGCGGWTTGTTAATTGCTGGAGGTTAATATTGCGCTGTATTCATTATCACTGAGTAGTGAGAGGATCAGCCAAGAGGTGTAAATGTGGAAGTTTGACTGAAATCTTTAATTAAAATAATGAGGTTTATTGTATGGCATGGAGGAGTCATGTCAATGTGYACCTCATTGATACCTTGAGACAATTAATTAGCAAGCATTCCAGTGAAGAGAGAATAACAAGAGTTTGCTTAAAAACCAAAACAATGCAAGCTTTCTAAACTTCTCTTTTTCTAAGGGTCTTCCAAATCAAAGTAAAATGAGTGGTAATTCCTAAAAAATACTGGTATCTTTCTTGGCGTTCAGCATATCAGTTGCCCTTTTGATCTACACAAGGCAGAATCTGGATTCACATTCATTAAGTTCAAGATCCAGCTGAAACTTGGAGGCAGAATAAAGCCAGACAAATTGCTTACACTGTCACTGATAAACACTTCCTGCTTTCATACCATTATTTACGTATTTTTAATAATAAACCACGATTTTTAAAAAGTGAAAGCTGGYGGTGCTTTCGCAACCACATGTGGACTACTGAAAAATAAAGTATTTAATAGTGCACCTACCCTAAGCCTTGGTTTTGGAATGRAGAGTTTGTCAGGACCTGGGGCAATGGAAAGCTTTGCAGTTAGGAAGGAAGAGGGTGAAAAGCCCTCTGTTTTTCCTCTCTTATCCTGTCTAATTTATTTTCCTTAATTTGGTGCTTTTGGCCTTTCTTGGCTCACTGCCTTGTTCTCATCAGTCGTGCCAAATCTCTAAAGGAAAAATCTGGTTAGCTTTAGGAATAAGGTGGTCTGTAGGTAGGTAGAGAAGTCTGGGGAAACTAAGAATTTCCATTTGATTATTGCTCACTCAATTCTCTCTCTGCATCAAGCTTCACTGACCTTCCTGTGCCTGCCCCAAACTTCTGAGAACGTGTGGTCAGTGAGGAGCTGCTGTTTTGGGATAATCACCTTTGTGTTTGGTGTTTTCCTTGATCCTGTGTTTTCCAAAGGTTGCATTAATTTTTCATTTGATAGCCAAAATTCCCACCACTCTGTCTCTGCCTTGTTACTGAAGTAGTAGTTTTTTATTTTTCCATGCTGTTCTTCTGCATTCTTGATTGGTGAATATGCTTTCAGTTTCATTTTGCTTTTTGACTGTGAGTAATTATAGAAAGGAAAAAGTGATAAAAAGCATTTGCAGTATGCTTACTGAATTGACTCCATAAAATGAGATTTTCAAGCTGGAGTCTGTAAGCTGAAAGTGTGAGTTGCTATCTCTGAAAGGATAAGAAAGGGAAATGCTGTTGGTACTTCATAGTCTCTGGGACATTGTGCTGGAAAATGTTAGTTGTCAAAATGAAAAAAAATTTATGTTGATACAAATATTCCATAATCAAAGAGTCCTGTAAAAGCAGTTTAATGAAGATTAAAAGGTCACTTGGACAGTTTGGCTGGGCTTTTTTAGTAATCACATGGCTAACTTGGTTTACCTCAAAGTAGTGATTTTTTGCTGTGTACAGCAAGAAATTAATAATATCAAAAATCTTATCACAGCGCTTTGCAGTTAAGTTACAGTTTACAGATTCAGGGTTGGTAGTRTTTTTAGGGTTCTGATTCCTGGTTATACCAAATGTTTGATCATGCACATTTCATTTGATTGCACTATTAGCAYTGAAATTAACTGTTGTCAGATTTGACACAGAATGCAGTACAGAGGAGCAGAGGCAATGGTTTGTTGGGCTCATTAATGTGCCTGCAGTTAATCCCAAATGAAAATGCCTTTTCCATGTGATTTTCTAGCCTACTCTTCTGCTTCTAGTCAAGAGGTAGTTTTATATAGTTGGATTAACTCTTTACTGTTTATGTTTCACATCCAGACTGAATGTCTCATGTCAGGTTGAGTTCTCTGCTCTGGCTTGTACTGCTAATGCATTATTTTTGTGCTTTTTTTTTTTTTTTTTTTTTTTTTTTTTTTTTTTTTTTTTTTTTTTTTTTGTGCTTTGAGGTTCTTCAGTCTCCTCTCATTTATTTCTACTTTTAGTAACTCACACTTTTTTCCTTTCTGTTTGTTTCCAGTGTCTACTTTCCTAAAGAACTTTCACGTATGTCTAGTATTTTTCATTCAAATGAATCAAAATGTTTGATTCTGCAGAATGACTTAGTCCCAGTCTAAGACCATAGTTARTTTTTATTAAAGCATAATTAGACACTGATTTTTGGATGCAAGTAGATGCTACTGCTTAAAATAGATGCAAATAGATGTTGGTGCTTAAATAGAAAAGTTTTGATATATTTGAGTATCTACAGAAGTCTTCAGTGAAAGAACTTTAGACAATACAGCTTTGATAGAATATTTTTCAAGTTYATGTTCTGTTTAAAAAAGGTATTCTGCTTTTGGAGCTTATAGATTTAATGCTGTATCTTTTTTATTACAGGGAGAAGAAAATGAAAATTCAGGATATTAAAAACAATATTAAAGAAGCTATAGAGGTAAACTTAGAAACTGTTGTTTTTCTCTATTCCAAGTGGCTSTTCAGACTCTGCAATATTTTACTTGTGTTTCTTTGCAGACAATAGTGACAGCAATGGGCAATTTGGCACCTCCAGTGGAACTAGCCAATCCAGAGAACCAGTTTCGAATCGACTACATCTTAAATTTAGCAAACCAGATAGACTTCGATTTCCCTCCGGTGAGTAATTGGCAGTGGCTGCAGCCGTGCCTTTTTGCAAATGATTATATTTCACTACCCTGTAGTAAATATTTCCCCAGAACAGTGAGCTGCTCTCTGGGAATTACTGCAGTAGGTGCCTTTGGGGAGTGCTAATTGAATTTATAGAGACTCAGCCAGAATATTCCAGCTGATCCTTCAGGAACATGGAGACCCTTGTCTGCTTTTTGTGCTCTGGTGAAATAATCAMCTGCAGAGTCAAGATGGACAGTGCTGGGCATAAAGTTTGGATATTGTGGGAATTGCCCTGCCCAGAAGGAGTGGAGATACATCCAGCACTCTGTTGATGATTAGCTGGTGTTTAATGATACTGATTTCTCTCTTCTGGAAGAATAGTGGCATTTTSCTGCTGATTCAGACTCTGTGTCAGCCAGGCTTTCTGCAGAGGCTCCACACACACGTCCTTGCCCCAGCCCTCCCAGTCCTGGTTAATCATTCAAGGTGCCAGCAGTCCCASAGTCTGTGCAGAAAGGATAATTATTTGGTTGATGATACAACTTTGTGCCCACTCACRGTGATTAATTTCTCCTGTATCTCAACCAGACTTGCAGCAGAAGCCCATGAAAATACAGTTTGCAAACACTGAACACTTGAATACTGAGAAGATATTTTTGTTAATTGTCATGAAGTACCTTATACTGTCAGTAATGAGGGAGTGGTTCAGAGCCTGTATTTCTCTCTCAGTGCACTGTTCAAGGGGGTGTCAAAAATCATGATCCATTTACACCGAAATTTTGTGTCCRGCAGTAGTCAGTCCCAGATGCTTGAAATGAAAGTCCAAGTGCAGATTGTAATAAGATTTGAGATAGTTTGCACCACAGCAAGGTTTTTGTAATTGTTGATTTATAAACATTATTGAATAAGCTGGTCTGTGGGACCAGCGACAATTGCCTTTTCCAAATGTTTCTGCTTCTAGGAATTTCTCTGCTTTGGTCAGTTTTTATCAAAAGAAAAATAACCAGCCAAACAAACAAACCCACATACTTTGTGTACAAGGCAAAAGTCAGGTGATGTTAGCAATTAATTGGGAATAGTGCRCTGTAATCTTCAAATAATTATAAATGTTCAGCAGGCACAGACAGGTTGATAGAGAGGAGATGTATGATTCTCTCTAGCACATAAAATGTAGTAATGGTCATTTTGTGTTAAAGCATGTTAAATTTGAGATTTTGAACTTAACACCTCTTTAATTTAGACAGTGTTACTCACAAAAATACTTGATCCCTTCATGGATGATCTCTCCTGTTGGGGGCACAGAAAAGTTCACGCTTTGAAGATAGTTTAAGGAGAATATTTGAGAGGGAAGACAGTGGTTCCTTGCTCCACCCTCTATGCTCCTGAGCTGGCCATGTGCCCACAGCTCTCCTACTGCCATTGTTTGTGCTAGTTCAGGTTGTGATCTGTAACAATGCTGCAGCAAGTTCCTGTGACCTACCTCATACTGAAATACTGGATTTTCCTTGTCTCTTCTATCTCAGAGGTCTTTTTTTTCTTCCATTCAGTTGGAGTGCAGTGATTTATTTTAAATTTTCCCAGTTTTTTCACTGAAAGCAAGATGTAGTTGTGTGACTTACAAGGTCCATTAATAATCTGAGTTCAGTGAAGAGTCTTTGAGGTGTTGAATGACACACAACTTCAGGAATAACAGTGCTCCAATAAAACTAGTTTTTCTTCTCTGAGCAAAGGTATTGTCTTAAATTTTTAAGCCCTGAGTCTACAGAGGTTTAGGTGTGTGCATAACTTTGCCTGGTGGCTTACTTCATTGGCATGATTAACTATTTCATATGTAAATGTTTGTAGGGTTGAGGTTTTAAACTGGATATGCATTAGCCACAGGTGTTGAAGGACTATTGTTGGCTCTCTCTGCCCTTGGTTATATAAGTTAATATGTCTAATTTCTGAGTTTGTCTGAATGTAGGCTGTGGTCCTTTGGTACCTGGAAAATTGAACCTACATTTTAATTGCATGATTTAAATCAAGTTAAGATCTTGAGTGTCCCTAGATGCCAGCTTTCAGTGCATAGTGTCACAAATCACAATCCTTGGGTACTGCTACAGAAATAATTTTGACTTTGTTACAGATTAATTAAAAGTATCTTGAACAAAAAAAAATTGTGGAAGTGGGAAGGACAGCCTTATGCTACTTATTCTTAAATCTAAGGAAATCTTGATCATCTGCTTTTTCCTCCAGGAGAATTTCATAAACTGGCAGCTAAACTTTCTCCTGTATTGAGTACTGATTGGGACGGAATGAGGGGAATTTTTAGCAGTGTCAGCCCTGTGTAATGCTCTCTGGTGTGAGTTGTAGAGTTTTCTTTCTGTCTCTTGCATTTTTTTCGTGACAAATCACATTTCAGCTGTTTTGAGGACGTGCTTTTCTCAGTGTAGTGTTTGATGCTCTTCTCTGCCATAGAAGAACATGAAGGTAGGAAGAAGGAGCACTCATATCTCAAGGGGATATTCCATGAGGGCTGCAAGTGCTTAGGACTGTGCTCTCCTAAATACAGGGCTGTTTTGCTTCTCTTTAAATGCCCATTCTTCTTTTCCYAAACATGAATTTAGRTAGCTCTCCTGAAGAGAATACRCTGACAGACAGAGGTCAGCACAAARAYTGTAGAATTTCTTCTCCATCTACACAAAATCACCTTTTTCTGTGCATGAAGGAGTAGTTTAAATAAATTTTAAAGCAGAGGCCAAAATCTRTGTTTATAATTCCCTGTGAAACAGGTGGAGCTAGAATGCAGGTTTCCCAACAGCAAGATTCAGTGTAAGGTGAAAGGCAGAAGAAAGTCAAGAAAAAAGTAAGAGCTTTATGGTGTATTGCTAACATTGGGATCTGGCTCTTCATGTAAATTAGGAGCAACTTTTGTACTCTGATACTCTAATTCTTTTCTTAGTCTGGGTCTCCATCTGTTTGCTTTGCAGTTTYTGACTTACAAGAAATATGTGTCATTTGTGTAGACCATATTGTTTTGAATTAAAAAAAAACTAAAAAACAACAGCTTGAGTTAAAAATAATGTTGGTACAGTGTAATGCTAGGTTAAACATCCCCTTTAAAGCTGAAAATTTAATATGTTGGAGATCTATTAATTCAGCACAGTTGGTATTAAGAAATTAGATTCCTTGAATACAAGTAGTAGCATATGGAGAAAGGAAAAACATAGTACTAACTGAAGGGAATTCAGTCCACGTAATCATGCTGCTGTTCTAAAATACTGCARTCTTTATTAGATCAGATCTATAGCTGAGGCTTCCAAATGGCATTTCCATTGTTACTGTCCRTGATTCATTTAGCCTAACATAACTGCATGTGCATGTTTTTAATGTCAAAAATCAACCTCATACGTAGTTTCAGTAATTCAAACTAGCTGTATATCTGTCTCAAATGTCAGGTGATGTTGGGTTAGCTGGGTTATAAAAGTGATCTTTTTATTCCTGTTCTGCATRCCAGACAGTGGTTAGGATATTTTCTCCATCCCCCACACCAGCAGGGGCCTTCTTCTCATCCCTTTCTTTTTGCTCTTACTTTTAGAAGAGGGAAGGAAATGTTCCCGTTTTATCAACATTTCACACTCCATGATCAACCAAATTGGACCAAGCTACCAAATAAAACCTATTTGCTTTGGGTCGCAGTCCGTTTATAATTCTCTGGTTTTAATGAAATATTCAAAATAGCGAAGCAGGATTTATAGCTGCATATTTTTAATTGATCTGGACTCAACAGAGGAAGACATCTCTTGAAAATACCATCCTAAATTCAGAAAAATGGGATTCTGAAAGGAGTAGAATCAGARTATTAGCTATTGAAAGGCAAAATATCAGAGCCTAAGGCTCTAGATTGAGAATGTTAAGAAGAGATGCTGATGAAATTGTCTGCAGGTTTCTTGGTCCCAGTTTAAGTTTTATTACACTGCTCCATTGTAGTTATTTTGAATCTCCCACTACCACTGCTGCTGAATGGTTTTATTATGGTTTCTGAGTGGTGTCCTTGAGCTTTACCACACTCTGGCTTCAGCCTCAAAGGCAGCTCAGCATCCCCTGTGCCCACAGCCAACCCTTCCCTCCTCTCTGCTTCGGGATGTGCCACCCACACTGGGCCAAAAAAACCTCCACTGGCTCCCCAGTGTAAATCAGACCATTGAACCAACCCAGGTTAAAAATAACCCTGGTAACCCTTACCTCCTTCTCTCTTCTATTTTGGGGAGATTATTTTTACCAGGGATCAGTTTTGAGGGCTGATTTACAACCTGGCCCTGGGCGGTGTGGTCCAGAGGAGGGTGGTGCACAGTGTGATCCCTTAACCTGCAGCAGGGTCAGAGCTCCAGGGAATTTGGAGTCCTTAAAATGGCTTTGTCACGGAAATCTTCAAGAAGGTGACGAGATAAAATAGACTCAGTAAGAAAAGATGTGATCTGGGATCTCTTTGCTGCCGAAAGTGTTCCTTAATTAAGTAGGCAACAGAACAAAATTATCTGTCCCTGTAGATAACCACCCTGATGGGTGTAATGATAGATGTATTATTATTCCTGTCTAAATACATCATGGGAGAAGAAGAGAGCTGTTCTGGTTTGACAGCATCAGCAGCTTTGGAAAGTAATGACAAACATATTCACTGCAGTGGGGGACATATCCCCATGGGAAATCTCAAATGTCACTGATTTTAGGGTGTGGAAGTAGGCAAAACATTTTCTTTGCTGAGGATACTTGTAGGAAGCTGGGGAATGTGGGAGACAGAACCTCATTTCTTGGGTGTCTGGACAATATTTGTGCAATATTTGGATAGTTACCACAGARAGAAAGTTTGGGGCTCCAGTTTTTTCTTGTCGAGATTCTCTTCATGATTTTGAGCAAGACACCTCAGTGCCKGTTTGCTTTTTTATAGTGCACTGCATCTTGTTGTGTGTAAAACAGTGATAAATACATATCTTCAGGATGCATTTTGAGGTGCAAAATTAGTAGAAAATATGGATATGTAAAGGATTTTTGCCTCAAGAAYGTTAATGTTGTTCCAAGAAAGGAATGGGAAATCTTACAGACTTTATCAGTGATGTGGTGCTAGATCCTCTGAAATAATCCTTGCTTACTCTTTTTTTAATCTCTATTATGTTATCTACACAAAGCAGCTCCTTCTAAATGGGCTTCCAGATAATCCAAWTGAGTTTACCTGATCAGAGTTTAATAGGAACTTATGTAAAGCTGGTTTTCCTATCCTTTAATAGCAGAAATAAATTCTTGAATATAGATTAATTTAGAGTTCCTTTGAAACCTTCTTTTAGTATAGGGTCTGTGAGGCAGGCAGCCACTTGGTTTTATTTCTGTTTCTCATAACTGAAACATGTATACCTACATGATTTGCAGATGAATTTCTTGGAATCTCTGATTTTTGTCCACATGGATAAATGTCTGATAGGAGTATTTTATATATGACTAGCAATATCTAGMAAGTTTTGGCATGGCTGAAGTATTTATTGAAGTGATTTTTTTTTATTTCGGCCCTTTGAATTATGCAGTGCTTTCACTGAAGTGTTCACATAATTCTGTTGAAATCCCACAAAGAATTTCCTTAAATTGRAGAATCTGCAGCCCAGGACTTAAGACAACGGGCATTATATAGACATTTTTCTGTATTCCAGTTGCTTTTGTAGTACAAAAAACTCTGACCCTCTCTTTTCCTTTATTATTAATTTATTTGATCAGTATTTGAAGTAAATGCTAATGTTTTAATTTGAACTTACATTTTAGCCATTGAGTTCCCACCATACCAGAGCATATTTACAGGTTCAGAAGTTCACGTGACTTAATTTCTCTTGATACATCTTCTTTGTGTTCCTCAGAGCAGTCTAAAGGAACAAGGACAGATTAATTCAATTTATGTTGAAATAGAAGAGCTGTCAGCTGAATTAAACAGGAAATAGGCATAATTTAATATAGAAATTCTTAAGCATTTTCTGGTTTTAATCACAGTAAGAGACTATCACAAAGTATTGGTGTATGCATAGATGAAATAAAATTATACCTGTGAGCCTCCCTGGTATTACAGTGGATCCAGCCACAGCCAAGTTGTGCTCAGCTGACTGGTCAGGGTTTTCAACTGGTTTTACATGACATTTCTTCAGTGTTCCAGTAAAATTTGAGATGTTTTATTAGCTTCCAGGAAACAGGGTATCTTTTTCTTCCTGAAAAGAAACGCCAGCAATTAAACAGAACTTTAGGTTCATTCACTGTAAGTATATTTTAGCTTCATTTTTTTCATGTAGTTTCTATTGTGACTGTATTCTGCTTCTTCAGAAAGATTGTAAGATGAAATGGGGTAGAAGACTTTTTGTGCCTTTTATCCTATCAGGAAGTTTGACCCTTTAATGAATTGCCTCTTTCTGTGTATTGTACACTCTGAAGAAGCAGGGGAACACTGATTTTTTTGGTTTAAAATTGCAGCAGGATCTTGACAAAATGGGGAGCAGGCTTGTTGATCTCACCAAAAGTGAGATTTCTGCCCTAATTGACATGAGGAGCTGTGTTCTGATATCAACAGATGAAGTTTCTGTGGCAATTAAACTTGAGAAAGCAGAAATAGRAGAGGATTGGTTTGGTATTATGTTAGTGAGGACTTTTAACCAAAGGCACCTTGTGGCTTATGGGTATGGATTTTATGTGTTGGCACATTTCTTAAATGCTGTGGTGTTTTGAAACTCTTAACAAAGGGGAATAATGTGAGKTCAAACTTGACAGAAGTTTCTTAAATAGAATTCCCTCCCCATTGGCCAATCCTTGCAGCCACGTCCAGTTTAATTTGTAATACTGGAAGTTACCAAGCAGAAACACAGAACATTTCAGCATCATTCTTCTTTTCCAAGCATGAAAAGCTATTGATAATGAGACTGAATCCTTGCTGAAGATATTTCTGAGTGAGTTATGGGAAGTGCTGAGTACACTGGCCTCTCCCAAAGTTTTGTATTCAGCTCTGGACACGTGCCAGTAACTGGAGAATATCTTCAGCTCTCCSTAGGTATGCGTTTCCTTTGTGATACCATCAGCATATTTTCCCTAAAATAGCAAGCAATAATTAACACTTGTTCACACCATTAGGAATGCAGATGTTTCCCTATTCAAGTAAGTGGCTTATTAAACTGTCTGATTTGACAAATTTAACACATTATGRTGTCCCTGCCCAAACTTGGAGGAGAGTGAAAAGATGCTGTGAGCTCCCTTCGGTGAGTGGCCTTACAGTCAGTAGTGATCACTTGATTTCAGATCCGAGCAGTGAGAAATAAATGGATTTGTTGGGTACTTACCTGTGGTGGAAGGAGCAGATGAGCCCATGCAGTTTTCTGGGAGTTTTCTCACTGCCCTGCCATGCTGTGACCTTGCCTTGCTGCAATGCCTGGCGTGTGGAATGCAGCAGAGCTGCCTGGATCTCCAGACAGGAGCGTTCTGCTCCCCTGGCAGAGGAGGTCTGGAAAAGGGTCTGAAACCAGTGGTCAGTKCTGCTTTTAAAAGCTGACCACGTTGGGAAGCAAATATCCTCCAGGAGACAGTTGTGCAGTTAGAGGCCGGTTTGGTTTGACCTTTAATCGTTAGGTTTGGGAGTCGGTGACCTATTTAAAACTCTTATTATGAAATGTGCAGCTCCATGGGACAGTGAACTTTGCCCAGGAATTGAATCCCAGTTTTAACCACAACRTTGTGTAATGGTTGTACACACCTTTTAGGAGGTAAGGGTTTTTTTCAGTGGCATTGACTTTTGCTGGAATTAGTAAATAAACTGTTCTGTTGAAGGATCCACCCTATATTATATTTTACAAAGAAAAGGTAATGTTGCATGTCCRTGCTAAGTTTCCTGTGAATGTGGTGTCACAGTGACAAGGTCTGTGCCAGTGTTTTTCCCTGCCAACATCCTAATGCCTGTAAAACATTGCTTCATAAACATTTTTTTAAAGTCTCAGGAGTATTTATATATCTGGAGGGAACAAAGCCTTGTAGACAGTATGTCCAGTTATATTCTTTCATTTTCTACTAATAYTTTATCCTTTTAGAATGCTTTTCAAAAGCAGATCTTGGTTCCTTTATTCTTTCCCAGGCCTGGAGTTTGTCTCTTGAGGATTATCGTTTTTAACAACCAAAACGCTCAACCCCCAAGTTCTTTAACACTTCCTGTAGTTTGACTTTAAGCAAAACCACTGTTTACCTGCTGCCATTTATTCAGCTTGCTGAAATTTTCCAATATAAGTAGGTTTTAAACTTGATCAGACTCTGCACTGCCCCTTTTCTAATCCAGAGCTGTCAGCAAGATCTTTCTGGAACAAACATTTTCCAAGCATCCCTTCTACATTTCCACTGATGGGGTTTTTTTTCTCTAGAGATCTGCAGAGATTCCAGTAAGCAAATACAAGTGATTTACAAATTGACTATTGACTCATTGTATTGGGAAGCTTTCAGCAGGTGGAGAAAGTGTCGCTTCATAAATAAAACATTAATAATGAAATACATTTCACATAAATGCAGCTTTCTAACCATTGTGGTGATAGGGATCATGAGMTACGAGGTTTCCTCAGCAGCAGCAAGTTGTGGGTCTTGATCTTCGGTTATCTGAGCAAGACCAGAGATGGTTTACCCAGACAGAGGGGTTTTCTCAGGGGTTTTTATCATTTCCCAGAAGTGGAGCTCGTTCTTGGGGATTGTGCCCAGAATTCAAACTCTGCCCCTGCCCAGCCTGAGCAGATTCAGTTCAGATCTGTGTTTCATCGGCATTATTCTCCCTGAGTGTTCTGCTCAAGGATTTCTCCCTCTTTAGGGTTGTGTTAATGCTTTGGGAAGTGTAAAGTTTGGTCTGGGGGTGAAAAAATGCTATAAATGCTCCAGTCCTGACACAATGCTTAGGAGGAATTCASTCCTCACCTTCCCTGGTGGTGCCATCCTGTCACCACTTCTGTTGACTTTTGTTGCTTTACACGGCTTCAGCTGTACTTTAAACAGGATCTTGGGTGTGTATTGTGACACTGCAGCATTTTATTTTTTTTTTAATGGAAAATGCCATAATTTAATTTGTTTTTACAATTTTAAGTATGCGTAGGACAAGAATGGATAGTATGATCATACATTGCAAATACTATGGATCGTTTGGAACCTAACATTCAAATCCCGTTTGTTGTGAAATGTCATCTCAAACCAAATTGTTGTTTGGTTTATTTTAGCTGTTTTGTTAGGAGTTTCATTTTATAGTGCAAGAAAAACCTGTGTTGATGCTGCTCTAGAGTCTGTTACATTAGGATGTGCCAGCAAATGAATCAGTGTTGTGGAAACAAGAACCAGACATGTAAGGACTAGTTTTCTGGCTATTTCTTTTCAGGAAATTTTCCTGCTACTTTTGGTTAATTTGTTTCCTAACTCATTATTTTTAGAGCTCTCATACAAATTACACCTATTCAACTGAAAAAAAAAAAACCCAAAAGCCAACCCTATTGCTAACTTGATTTTTCTAGTAGCCTCTGAAGCCCCTGTTTTACCTAAATACTTAACAAATCTTGTGGTTTTACTTGCCTTCCCTGAGAGTAGCCCCAGGCTGCATTCCATGACTCAGATGGGATGCTGAGGATTTCTTGTGTTATTCTTTTTCTTAAATATTATTTCAGAGCTGTGGTTAGTGTAGGTGTATTGGGGAGGAGGGAGAATCTGGGTTTTTGCAGCCAGCTACTACATCTYAATTCCAGAATCAGTGGCTGCAGCAAGGAGGTTCTCGTAAAGCAGGAGATGAACTCTGYAAGCCTGGTTCTGACTTTGCTTGGGTGAACATTTTCCCYGTTCCCAGCTGTGCAAGGTGGCTCAGCATTYGTCCCAGCATGTGTGCGAGGTATTTGATGTGGTCTGAAGACAAAAGGTTGTGTATTAATAAAAGGCCTTCTTATTTGTCTATCTTAAGTCATGCAGTTCAGATTTTAAAGCACAATTAATACAAAAAAGCAACAGAAAAAGACCAAAAGTAACAGCAAAAACCCACCTTAAAGAAAGCCCACTGTGTCTTAGTATAATAACCTATTACTCTTTAGTTGTTGTAGATCCTGATTTTGAAACCCCAGTAAAAAGTTCAAAGAATGTGGAATTAAATTCTTTTTCCATCCCACATGGACAATTAATAACCATACTGAGAAGATTGCTCAAGTATTGCTGGTTATAGTTCAGATTAGCAGGACAGGCATAAAGGCAATATTAAATATTTTACTGCTAGTTTGGCCTAACAAGGCACAAACACTGATCTTTATCCCATTATTGTAATTCACATATTTTCTTAGGAATTAAAACTGTCCTTAGAACACAGGGAGGACTCTTCTAAACAATATGTAACTGTTCYGGTAAAGTAAACCCTGAGCTTTCTGTTATCAATGTGCTTATTCTAGGGCCAGGATCTGGTTTTGGTTTTCATSCCATTTTAAGATCTGATTGCAGAAGCTACTCCAAATGTAAGGCATGTAGTTTAGAAGGGTTTTGAAACAAATGGTTTATATCAGCTATCCACTAAAGATTCATAGTTGTAGTGAGAAACAATGAGGAACAATTTTTTTGGTGGAGTTTTTTGTTCATGAGCCATTCATAAAGCAGGGAACAAAGTGAGATCTATTACTGTATATAAATATCATAATCTCTTTAAAAGAAAACAGAACAAAATTTAGAGGCRTATTTTGTGTTTGTTCTCTCGTGTGTGTATGTGCAGCTAGTGAATTCTTACTAACAATGAAAGCACAATCAAATTTGCATTGATGGGCTGCTTTCATCRTTGGTAGTCAGAGCTGTGTGATCACACAATCACATTCACATCTTGGACCTGCCAAGGAGAGGGTGCTCCAAAAGTCAGCATCAATGAATTTATTTAAGATGCCTTTATGCATCTTTAGGATGCAGTTTAAAGGATCTGCTGTTCTGCTGCAGTTCAGGYATTAGTTAAGATTCTGGTAGGATTGTGGATTCTTTTTTAACTGTTTTCAGAGTGAATCTTTGGAATGTGTCCCCTTTCTTTGTACTACACTGATAGTAAAGGAATGTGAGAGACTGATATCCCAAGAGATGGAGAACCTTGAAGCAGTACCATGACTATTCAAAATAATACATTCTTCTTCTTTAAAATGATTCTGCTGTAAAGRAAGAGGGTGGGGAGAGATAAATTATATATACAACAACTATTTTAAAGGTCTTGTGCTGGTCTGGGTTAAAAAAAAAATATCATTTGCCACTTAAAATCAGAATAAAAGTATTTTGCCCAAAACACTTCAAAGCTCTGAGAGAGAGCCAAGAAACATCCATGGTGGTTGATCAGAGGAATGCCCAGTGGTGTCTGTGTGTATTTTAGTCACCAGGCTGCTGCTGTTCTAAGTCTATCCAGCTCTTAGACTGATGGCCAGAAGTTCAATCCCGTGTTGCACACGCACTGTTGGAGCCAAAGTGCACCTTTCATATGCAAAATGAAAGGGCCTCTGGTTGTGTTGTAAACTTGTGTTACAGGTTCAGCAAAACTGAAGCACTGTGTTTTTGGCTGTCTGCTTTCATATCTTGGCTTGCAGTTTTTAAGGCTGAGACAAAACATGATCTAGCCTTGTATTACTGTGTTTCTTCTGTAGTTCAATGTCTTTTTACACTGCAAGRGAATAAATTTACGAAAGTGGTACAGAGTTAAGTAAGATACAGATGTCTCTGTGGTCCCTGAAGATCCTCACTAACTTGCAAAGTCGTGTGAAATTTAATCATCAYTATCATTCATGTAGGAATTATAGAGAATTGTTTTCACTGAAGAAAAAAAACTGACAGACACATAAATGTAACATGCAGTGGCACTGTGAGTTAAAGAACAAATGTTAYCACATAACACTGATAATTAAAAATGCCAATCAGGTTGTCATTAATGATACATTAACCCTTCTTACAGTTGGATTCTGTGAGGGTGATTGAGAAGCATTTCTTTAAGTGTTACAAAATGTTGAAGTCAAACTAAGAAAACCAGCTGAACTTGTAGTGAGGTTCTGAAGCATGGTTAAAGCTCTTGTTAAATCTGCTCCACTTATACATTACTATTTGACAATTCTCTCCACCTCTAACCCATCCTCTAACACTGTTTTCCTGTTTCAGGAGTTTTATGAACACACAAAAACGCTCTGGCAAGATGAAGGTGTGAAAGCCTGCTAYGAGAGATCCAACGAGTACCAGCTGATTGACTGTGCACAGTAGTGAGTATTGCTCCATTCCACTGCTCATGGWTTTGTGACTCAGGGACAGTGCTTTGGTGTCCTCATGCTTGTTTTCCCTTATCCTTGGAAAAGGAATGTGTGGTACATAATGAATCCTCGGGAATCAGCTGTTCAGAGAGGTGGGACAAACTGGTGTCCAGTTACACAATGTTGAGAACGTTGCAGATGCATTTAAATGGTGTTAATGCAGGCTGAACCCTTAGAGAGGGGACAGTTTTATTGTCTCAAAGGACAAATTTCCGGCCTCTTCTGCTTGGATGTGTCCTTTCCCCATCAGCTTCAGGTGCTGCAGCAAGTTTCAGTAACATGGAGAGAATGTTTGTGGGAAAGAAGCTCCCTTGTCACTTTGGTTTCTAGTGCAGTTTATTTCACTGGAAACAAAGAGATGGGAGCAGCAATCATGGGAAGCAGCCTGTGATCAGTCCCAGACTTCTGCTTGTGTGCCTTCATGCACAGATCTGACAAAGTCATTCTCTTCTGGTATTTCTACTGCTGTGATAATTAGTTTTGTCTTGAGAGACTGCTGCATGTTTRCAGTTATTTATCACATCCAGCCATATACTGGGGTTCAGGATTTTTTTATGGCAAGGTGTTTGAGTTAATTGTGACCATTCCAGACACTTCGTTGTGCATACTCAATGGATTGCAGGAYTTAACTATTCTTTGTTGGTTTACATTCTCTCTATTTCTTTTSGAGAAGCTGAAGTAAGGTTTAATGGTCAAGAAAAGGAAGGTTTCTCATTTCACACGATTATGGCAACTGCAGTTTGTCTGATACTGCATCTCTTAAAGAATATATGATGAAATAAAGTCTGTAAGGGTCTTCTTTTGTTTGTTTGTTTAGGTAGACTTAAAGGTAAATCAACAATTAGTTCTGTTTGAAAAGAGACAAGAGAGATAATTTTACTATGCCTTGCACAGCTCCAGGACTGTAGGAGYCTCTTTGAAGTTTTGCCATTGTTTCCAGAGTGAATTTGTTTGATGTGTAACGATGTCTTTTGCATTAGGTGACTAATGTTTGATCATCTGGCATGGAGCTTTTTGCAGCTTCAGTTGCTACAAAATAGAAGAGTACTAGGATTTTCATTTTCAGTCAAGCATCCAGTAAATTTCGTGTTTCTAGTGTAAAGCTGATAGAAATGAGGAAAAGGTGGGTTTGTTTCTGGTTAGTGTTTGTTAAAAGTCAGCCTCTGTGCCGGGAAGAAGGAAATATTGTTGAGCACTAAGAGTGTTTTGTGTTGCCCTTTTTCTGCCCTGAATGCACAAAAGAAAGCTGAAATCCTTATCATCCCTGGACATTGACTTTTCCATGGATCAGCAGGGGAGGTGGCCCTCATGATGGCTTTACCGTCCTGCTCCATCTAGTGGAACACTTAATTCTACATCATGGGCTGTTGAGCCAAAAATAAACCTTGAACATTGCTGACAAATTAGATTTCTCTTTTTTGCTAAAGAAAATAAAATTAAAATTGCTGTGTCCTTSTAAAAATATTTCATAATTCTAATATTTATTCAATATGATCGTAAAGTATATGATGCTATAGTCTTGCAGAAGAAGTTTCCTGATTGTTAATTTGGATAGTTCTTGTCCTTTCTGGCATTTTTGACCATACAATGGTGTTGTTTTTAATAACAGAATATGCATAGTAGGAGTTTTTTAATGGCAAAGTATTTGCTTGGAGGTTAATGTCACTTTGAAATGCTGAACTTGCTTTTATCACATTTAATTTTCAAGGGATGTAGCAAAAATTGCTTCTTGTAAAGTCTGACTTGATTGACACCTTCAAATTAACCTGGTGAGCACATGCTAACAAAAATCCGGCAAAACAAAATACAAAATGTATCTGAGTTTTATTAAAGGAGGGCTATTTTAATATGAGTGTGCAAATTACTGTTAGTGCTAATAGAAGCTAAAAGAGAATATCGAGCAAACTCTGTTGGGATTGCCAGTTCTTTCAAAGAGGAGTTTTGGGTTCTGAACACGTATCCCTTTTGAAGTCGCCATTTAAAACAAGAAAGTCGTGCTGGATATGGGAGATGGAAACATGGCTTTTCTCTTTCAAGATAATCTGGCTTCCAAAAATCCTTTCTTGCTCTTGAAAGTTGAATAAATTGTTAATTATTAATGGAATCTTTGCTCAGTGAATTGTCCTAAAATTTTAAACAGTGTTTGTTGTTCACAAAAATTAACTTCTTAGAGTTGTTTGTAAGATAATTTTATGGTTTTC
Source organism: Malurus melanocephalus (assembly GCF_030028575.1). NCBI lineage: Eukaryota > Metazoa > Chordata > Aves > Passeriformes > Maluridae > Malurus > Malurus melanocephalus. The sequence continues at coordinate 362,642 of NW_026623573.1, forward strand.
AACTGTCATTTTTTGAAGAGTGGATTGCTTAGCGTAAAGTTTGTCTTGGTATGGGCTTATTTAACATTCTGAATTTTTTAASAAAGGAGGTTTTTTCACTGTTGTGACCCAGTTCTATATAGGAAACTTTGCAAGGATATTCTGCTGAATGTTTAAAAATCAGTTTTGCCTGTCTTTTAGCAAGGCTGCTTTCTGTGGATAAAAGCTGATTCGTCGTAGACAGCTTAGCTGCAGTCCAGGAGAAAGAAGGGCTTTCCAAGATTCAGGATTGGGGAATCTGTAAAATAAAGGTTTTGGGGAGGTGGCAGCTTAAAATTCTGCAGAGCTTGTGCTGAGGAAAGGAGAGAATTAGCTGATGGGTCAGGAGCTCTCCTGGGTGGACAGAGCATGAGGGAAAAATCACTTTTTGCTGTGTGTTCATTCTCAAGAAAGTGGGAATAAATGTAATTCTTAATGTTTTATCACCCTAATTCCAATGAAGGCGTTTAGAGTCTGGAAACGGTATTTTTCAGTATTCTGGAGCAGTAACTTTAAATGTACAATGCTTCCTGCTGAAGCTCTACAATTTCCAGTCTCTTCCCATAACAAGTCACATTCATATATGTTCTTATTGTTGCTCCACCGAGTCTCTGGCTGTGCTGGCTCAGAAAAGACAACTTCACCACAAGCCACAGGTACTGTCCTGGCTTCCCATTTCTGTGCAGTTGTGATCTTTGGAGGTGTGAAGCTGGGAGGCCTGGCCAGTAACCTCATCTGCTGGAGAGCCCTTCTGGTATCCTGGCCTGCATCCTCAGCTCACTGGCTAAATGAAAATGTCACTTGGGAGGAACCCTGTTCATTTTGAAAGAGTAGCTGCCTCTGCTCGTCAGGAGCTTTACTGTACTTCCTGCCGAGGCATATTTGACAGTCCTGAGAGGCAGAGAAAGGAAAGAAGGCTTGTTTCCCTTTTCTGAACTGGCTTTATGAAGAATTTAGTTTCAATTCTGCATTTAGAACACCACGGTCTGTGATGTTGTTTCACTCTGTGTTTCAGCAGTGAGGAGGGAGAATTGTCTGTGAGGAGACTGAATTTCYCTGCTCTGGCATCTTGCAGGGATGCACCCAGAGCGTTCATACGAAGTTTATTATGAGATCTTGGCTCATAATAAACAGAATAACACTGAAGTGTCTAGAATACAGAAAATCCCAAATGGTGTTAAATTATTTACCATCCTTCACATGTCTTCCCTGAAGGCACATGATGGCATTTTATTTAGAATCTATTACTTAATATTAAAAATACAGGAGCCATTTCCAGTGTGCTGTGCCAAAACCTGTTYGTCAAATCTGCCTTCTGTCAAACACAAACAAAACACGATCTCTTTGAAGCGCTGCTGCTGCCAATACCTCTACTTCAGGTTTCATGTGAGTAGCTCTGGTTTTACAGACCCACAAATGCCCAGCAGAGCAGTCAGAGCAAGCAGGATCCTCTGTTAGGAATGTGCTGTTTGTCGCGTGAGGATATGAACGGTGCCCACCCTGTCCTGGGGATGGCCAGGAGAAAGCTTGGGGATGACCTGGAGAAACACGATTTGATGTCAGGAGCCTTTGAGTTACCTCTTCATCWAATCAAAAGCAAAGCCTTGGTACTACATGAGCCTTCTGGTGCTTTTTCTAGAGTTGCTAATATTAGGTTGTGTCCACAGATCCCTGGATTTTTCTYTATTAACCTCAGCCACTCATTGGATTCTGTGCCTCATTTCACGCCGCRCTTTCCCTGCGGATCTCCTCGCTGGCGCTTCCTGGTTTTTGGCCGGGGTGGAAAAGGAAATCGAGCGAGGGCCGGTGTTTGCAGCGCGTTTCACACCCGCGATGTCAGGAAGGGCTGGAGCAGCACGAGGAGCGCGTTCTCACGCGATTTCCTGCCGCCCGCTCCTCCTGCGCTGCCATTTCGGGCAAGGAGGAGCCTCTGGAGGTGCACCGTCACGTTTCTGCAACTCCAGAGCCTCTYTGGTACCTTGAAAGTCTGCCAGGCTCCTCCAGAAGGGTTTTATGAGGAGGATTTTTTAAGATGTTTGTTTTTAAAATACTTATCAAAGAAAGGCAGGGAGTGCAGCTATTAGCCGACTGCTGTGCGGGGCTGCTGAAGGATCAGCGTGTGTGGACACACGGGTTTTTTAATTTCTAATGTTGTAAACTCTTTATTTTTTTTACTAAGATTTATGGTGTGTTTTATTTCTGGATTTGCAGACTTGTAGAGAGAGCAATTARGAGCCCCGATCTGAGCACTTAATGATTTTCTTCCATGTTGATTTCTCTTGGTGACAAAAGTTCCCTTCATGGAAYGTGTAGTAAAGTATGTTTGCTCAAAGTCTCACCTTTTTAAACAGTGCCTGATTTATCAGGGCTACTACTGTTAGTCTGGTTTCTTATCCGTATTATTTATTACGTGTTTTTTTTTTTTTTCCTTCTACTTTTCTTTCCATTCGATGTGATTTTGACAGAGTGGTTTCTCGTGTCTCCAGCTCCTCTGTGTGCTCACATTGAACAGCACAGGAATTTCCCTGGCCTGTGTTCCTGGCATACATGAGCCTCTTACGGACAGTAACAATTATATTGTTAAACATTCCCATGAGGAGGAATATTCATGTCCCCTTTWGCTGGGCTAAAACTGATGATGCCTGCTGCTGTGGGAATTCCTTRGCAAGCCAAGGAATAGACCTGGATCATCCAACTTCTGATTTTTGGTCTTGATTATAAAACCCRCCTTATTCTATTCCAGAGTGCTTAATGATAACTGAATTAGGGTCTTTCCCCTGCTTTTCTTCAGCCTGAGGAAATTAAAAATCATGTTTTTAACAAGGTTAAATTTCAGTTTAAAAAATACAGCCCAGGCTATACATTTTCTGCAGTTAAGTGTATGATGGGGAGCACAGTAATTCCTGTTTTGCATGACTTCACTCAAGTCCTTACCATCAACACGAGTCCAAATCTATAACAGCTGAATTATACCCAACTCTTCCACGTGTGTGCCCTTCCTTTTGCTGTCAGTAGCAGGGATGTGCCTGCTGGCAAGTGCTCTGAAAACCAGATTACCTAAATTTAGCCAATAAATGGATTATGAATCCAGCACATGTTCCCACTCTTGTCACAGCTAATCATAAATTCATAATTTCAAGCTACACTCGACCCCAATTAAACTTAGCTATCTTCAAAATAAATCACATCCCAGTATGAAGCAAGACAAACCAAAAGGTGTCCTGGAATAGGTTACTTGAGTGTTATGAATTAGGTGCTCCAGGAAGGAAGAGACAAAGGCCATCATGGGAGAAGGACCTTTACAAGTCCAAAATGTGAATAATTGAAGAATTCATAGCACAGCCTTTTGTATGATGCCTGCTGCATCATCCTGAATTATTGTCAAGGKTTTTTTTTTTTAATCTTTGCTCCAGGAATCCGATTTCTGCCTCTGCTTTCACTCCCTGGGCCACTTGCAGCCCCTTGGACCCATTGCCTTCATTCATCTGCTGCTTTTGTTTCTCCTGTTCCACATCTGTGAATGTGCCAGTTCCTTTCTGGCCTTTAGCTGCAGATCCAACTTCCTTTCCCTGCCTAGCTGTAAATATCAGGGATTTGCCTTCAGCTGGAGGCAGGGCTGACCTGGTTGAAGAGCATGAAAAAGCCRGGTTGGAACTTCTTCCCCAATTTCTTGACAAAATCGTGTGTCCAAATACTCAGACTTTGCCTTTTAGTTTAAATGCATCACTTGCTCATGCCTGCAAGAGTTAAGGATAAACTCRAGTGTTCATGGATGCCTGATTCAGTGGAAATGGATGTTCATTTCCAGTGTTTTCTGTTTGCTTTCACGTGTGAATGGATTTGCTCTCACAACAGCTATTTATTTGTTTCAGACAAAATTCCCATGCACAACATTTGCTCAGGTCAGGCATACACTGGATCGAGAGTATTTTTCAAAGTTTGGCATGAATATTAGCGTTTTATTTAAATAAAATTTGTCCTCAAAACTGTTCCTTTTTCTGAGATCATAAGCAGACATCCACATGATTTGGTCAGTAGATCGCTGTGCTCCTCCAACAGAGAAATTTTATTTTGGATGTCAGAAGAACATCAGTAGAATGTCATGAAGAAGGGGTTAGATAACGAACACATTGACGTTTAGTTATCTGGAGAAGAATTCTGAGTGGAGTGCAGAGTATGGTTTTCTCAGGATATATCTCCACTAATATTTTACTTCAATAGTCTGATTGAAACCAAAGTTATTACTACCAAAGTATGTAAATGTATAAGCAACTACTGCTGTATAAACCTAARAGTGATGCATCTTCACAAGATAATTCTGTATTAAAAGTATTTGGATACAATCCAAAATTCTGCAGACAAAGTTCTTTAGCCAAATTTCTTGATGGGTGGCCTATACCCATAATGTTAATTAACAGAATTWAAAATAATTCAGTACAGAGAAGGACAGATTCCTTGTTACTAGTGGTAAAAATGGCAAATTGTGTTGTTTGACAAAGAATATTATGCTTGCATCACCAAGTGATTTTAAACTTACAGATAAATGCCAAAATATGCATAATCCCAGGGATTCCTATTTCCAAAAGAGAAAATAAAGTAATCTTGAGCTTTTTTTTAAGCAAATGTCAGAKGCATATTTTTGTAATTGCTTTCAAGTCTGTTTGCTTCAGTAGTGTCTGGACTTCTTAGTCAACATATTTCTGATACCTGTTCAGGCTTCTGCTTTGTTTTTTGTGGTTCTGTTCTCTGCAAACCAACAAATGCAAATGCTGTGGAATTTTTTTTGTGGGTGAAGGGAAAGTGTTGTAATGCAATACAGCAGGAGATGGAATAGAAGCCAAAATCTTTGGTTAATTAAACTCTCACTAATTTCTGCACTTTAATSGCAACAGGTTCCTCATTCCTTCCCACCGTGCTTTCTTTCCATCCTCAAAAGTTTTTTTATTTTTTGTGGCATTAAGTTGCAGGGTCTGTGAATAGTATCGAAATGTATGAAAAAACTTATTCTGTCCACTAAGCCTCTTGGAGGAGATGCTGTGAATATTGTGTTGGTGTCTTGCTCTGTTGATAGGTACAGGTTTGTAATAGATGGATCTTGCAATGATACTGCTTGTTTTTCTGTATTTTCAGTCTTATTTTCACCAGGCAGAGAATATASCCTTTTTATGGTAAGAAAAGTGCAGCAGATTCACCCTAAAAATAACTCTTTACTGCAAGTGAGACTTCTGTAATTGCATTGCTCAAAACACATATTTTGAGAAAATCGGGAGAGTAAAATAGTAGATTTTTTTTTTTGTGCACGGTAATCCTTCAGCCCTCTGGTTTTTGTAAAGACAGGCAGTGGTCATTCTGATTTGGGAAAGCATGAATGTCATGAACGAGTTGATCAGAACGAATTAGGGTGAGAAGTTAAATTAAGAGGAGGAATTGTGACCAAGTCAACTCTGTAAGTTTGTCTTGCACCTTGGGTGTACTAGACTTTTGTATTYATTGAAGTTTTACCCATCAATATAAAAAACAGGGCAAATTTTACTGTCAAATTCCCGTAGGCTTATTGTAAAGCAGAAGGAATTACGTCTTGAATTGTGAAYATTGGACTTAATGGTTTAGCAGCCTTGGATTACTGCACTGGTTAAACACTGTAGCTGTCAAATGGTGAGAATCAATCCAAGCAACTCTTAAAATTTGTATTACAATGTTCCTGAGAATGAATTTTCACTCAGCCTCCCCTCCCATGCTTTGTACAAAGAAAGAGAGCCCCGAACGAGAGTGGTTCTGAGCTGTGATTCGAACAAACAATTCAGTGTGAGACAGAAACATTTTCCACACAGGCTGGAGCRGCCTTCCCTCGGAATCCCTCCTGCAGGAGGAAGATCTGCAGGCACAGAATACAGGGCAAGCTATAAATAAACATTGAGGAAACAAGGAAGAGCGTGGCGTGGGTTGCATCATTTTTGCATGGCCTGTGTAAGGCCGGAGCATCGTTCCTGGGTGGATTTGGTGGGATTTCACTGGGAAGCTGATGTGGGATGCAGTGCTGGGCTGGTTGGGGTTCTGGCAGTGAATCCCCAGGTCTGGCTGCTGCTGCTGCAGCTGTGGAAGGCGCAGCAAACGCTGCTGCAGCAGGGCAGGGCTGCAGGAATGATGAGCATCCCTGCTGCTCCAACAGCCACCAACCCGGACCAAGCTTTTTAGGATTTTGCAGTTTGCTCCCCTGGGTGGGTGAGTGGCTGCTGGAGTTTTTTTTCTGCCCTTGGAAGCTGCTGTTTGTGGTGTTCCCCGTGAGCAGGCATGGCAGCTTTTTTTGGAGCTTTTTTTTTTGGAGATGGGAGGTGGTTGAGCTTTACGAGAGCTCTCGTGGCTCATCTGCATTGCTGCAGGAAAGGAACAGCTCAAGATCACAGGATGACAATTAGGAGAATACTTGAATACTTTTATCAAACTAAGACCTAAAAAGATGCTGTAAAACCTCATTTAAGACTTGCTTTAAATAAGGAATTAAAAGCAACAGCGTTCCAAAAGACAGAAAGAAGGCAAGAGAAAATTCCTGATAGGAGATGAAATGAGGCCAGTACATTTGCTGTACAGTGAAAGCGCCAGGTTCGATTCCCAATTATTCCCTGGGCTGAAGCACTGCAGATACATCACTGCCAGTCCCAGGGAGAGGGAGCACTGGATGCTGCTGACTTGCACGTTCTCCCCTTCATTTTCCTCTTCTGTGAACTCCACTATTGGGTGATAGGCCAAAGCCTTTCCTGCACTGGGGAATTCAATTTAAATTTCTTTTGTCTGGGTGCTTGCCTGCAATCACAGGTATTGCTGAAGTTACTGTTTTTCAGAGACTTCTGACAAGGATATCTSCAGGACATTTGGTATAAATTTACCAGCAGGCTCAAAAGTTTATTGAGACCATGTGCTTGCATGCAGAGAACATGGTCATAAAATCCTGACTTCAGGAGGGGCAGGCTGAAAATTAAAAAGTAGATTAAACTCATATTAGGTGAGGAAGTTCTCAAACTGAAGCTGAGCTTAAGTAACTTTAAATACTTCTTATAGTATGTGACTAAGTTCTAAATAAACTGAAAGAAATTTCTGGCTAATTTTACATGTGATTAGGAGTAATTTTGTAGCAGGATGTYATTGATAGGCTTTGTGATTTTGATTATTCTGTAGTATATTATACAATGATTTAATAGCTGAAACGTGTTAAAATAAGTTGTTATAGTTAAATATAAATCTCTGTTAACCATATTTGTATTGTGGTACACTAATGAAGTCTCTGAGAAGGATATGCACCAATAAAGCTAAATTGTGTTTGTTACAGTAGTGAGGGGGTTCAGTGCCTACATGAGAATTTACACTTGGATTGAAACATGTTGGCCCAGTAAATTTTCTTTTAATTCCTTGGGTACTCTGCAAGGTTCCCTTTTCCCCGGAGGGCTCATGTGAACTGCAGCCCCAGTAAAAACTGGCAAAGAACTATTTTTAGGAAGCCTCCTGCAGCAGGGGGAGGGAAGGAGCCACGTCCAGCCTGGCTCAGGTGGCCAGGTCTGCTGTGGGATCTTGGCTGAGAGATTCTTGTTTTTTCAAAGCAAAAATCCTTCTGAACCCTTAGTAATTTTTTATAAGTGAGTGAAAATAGCAGTATACGTACAACATTCTCACTATGTGTAAAATTGCCATTTTGTTTGTTCGTTTATCACCAGTGTTGGTAATCCATGCAAAGTTCCTGACATCCACACTGTCCACCACTCACTGTTAGTGCACCTCAGAGGGATTTTAATTGCTCATTTATAACATTACAAAGTCAGGGACTGCTTGTCTTGAAGCTTTGTGTCTGGCAAGAAAATTCCTTTATGCAGCTGCGTAAAGAGTGTGGCCATTTTCTGGATGTTCTTCCATCAGACTGAGTCTCAGGAGTGAATCTCCCAATTGTTTCGTTTCGGTATTTTCAGTAGCTTTCCCTATCCATGTGTGTGCCGTGAAGAACAGAGTTTGTAGTTAAGGTGGGCAGTCTCCTTTTCTTCCCTGGGTTGGAATGGGTTCTCCTTGKTGATTTATTCTGGAGGACTCTCTGTTGACTTCTGTCCCATCAGAATACACACATTTTGTTATCAGGAGTAGGCTTGGATGAAATACAGTTTTTTCACCATTTGTAAACTGGTATTTTGATACAGCTCTTCTTTGAGAATTTTAAAGCTCACATCTGCAAAAACCCTTGGGTGATTTTGGATAGTGTGAGTTTTTAAGTGAAGTCAGATGAGTGAGGGATGATCAATCTTTCATGGAACTAATGCCAAGAAGTATTGTAATGTCATCTAGAATCTTGATCAAGATCTTGTCATCAGGATTYTTGATCTTGAATCTCACAATGAAGTGGTTTGGTTGAAAGGATGAGAAGATGGATTTAGAGTTCTCCTGTTTTACCATTATATATTCCCCAAGTGGGCATTCCAGATTCTAAGRTCTTACTATGTTGCATTAAAATGTATGTATTAGTTTGTTACCTGTGTATTTTCAATGCTAGCTCTAATTTTCTATCCGTTATTCAAGGTTTGTTTCTAAAATAAGGTGTGTGGTGTGTACAAAGTGTGGGATAGACATGTGAGGTTACAAGTACAACAGACTCATTAGTGCCACAGTGTTTTACCAAGGGAAAGAGTCATTAAAATGGTCAGTTTTAAAAAGCTTTTTTGGAGAAGAACATGTGGGATTAACTCGCTTTGTTGTGATTWATGGGGCTGTTTCAGTAAATTTGAAAATACCAGAATTCCTGTGTGCTTTCTCAGAGCCYTTTGCTAGGTGGGATCCTTGGCCCTTCTCCATTGCTCCTGGAGCCCTTCCCTGTGCATCTCTCTCCCACGGAGCTGGATGCTCTGTGATCCAAGCAATGTTTTATCGTTTGTGGATGCTCTGTGATCCAAGCAGTGTGTTATCATTTGTGGATGCTCTGTGATCCATTTTGTGGTTCTCACCAGCTCTCTCCAGCCCCTCCATGCTCCATTCCATTCCCCTCCCAGCACGGTGGGAATGGTGCAGCTGCAGAGAAAACAGCACGAGGCAGGACTGGACAGGTCAAAGCAGAACTGCTTTCATTAGACTAAAAAAAAACCCCAACCAAACCTCAAGCCTGGCCCTCAACCAATTTTTAGGATCAGAAAGGTGTTGAGCCATTTCCCAGTTTCAATCTGATTGGAGCTGAGCCTTGCAGACGTTTGGGAAGCCGTAGCTCCACTGCTGCTTAATTGCTTCTTGTTTTGAAGGATAATTAGGAACTTTACTTAAAAATAGTAACTTTAGTGTTCAGTCCATTAAATTTGTCACCAAGATAATTTCATTAGGCTCCCAGCTGTTTTCTTACTGGAATTGTGAACTAAAAATAGGTGGGATTTTTGCTGTTGTGTGCAGAGGCTGGTACCTCCATTTCAGCTCTGATGATGTGAAATGTTTTTGTTTCCCTCAGAGCTTTCTTCTGGGCTGTATTTAAGAAGGTCCTGCTAATTATGCCAAAACTGTGCACTGTGGTTTTCTGATAAAGTCACGTGGCTGTGAAGAATATGAAACTGATTTCCCTCAAGACAAGTCTTACAAATGAAAGATTGATGCCRCACCCAGTGCATTTTTCTTTTTCACCAGTCTGCAAGAGGTGTTTGTAAGAGTTGAACAAATACCTTTTAAAAACAAACAAACACTAATGAACACAGGTTTGTTACTATTATTATGAGGGGTGTGATTTACTCTCTCAGCTCAGTTCTCATGAGCAGTCCCTTTGTTGTGCATAATTGAAATCACAAAGTAGATTGTGAGATAATGTGACAATTACCGTGTTTATATTGTGTGAAACACGGTGGTTTTTTTGAAACAAACCTCTGTAATTACCAGAATCTGTACAAGCACATGCTGCTTTTATACATACATGTTTTACAGGGTGAATCAGATTGTAGTATCCCTGTTTAAGCAGTGGGGTTTTTTTTTTAAGTTCTGAACTGTTTCATATTTATTCCTGACATCCACACCAAAAGGCATTCTAATGGTTAATGCCGGACATGCAAAAAGCTGAAACAGATTTCTCTCTGTTAAATAAATAATTCTGTATAAATGTATGGCAGTTTCCCTACAGTTTGTGCTGATAAAAATGAATGTAGGTAACAGGAAGAAGTTCTGCTGCAGAGCAATGTGGGGCTTGTGGGGTTTTTTTAAAGGCCTCATGCTTGGAGCCACAATCAAGAAGCCACAGTCAAAAAACATTMAGGTTTTTTTTCTTCCCCATTATATTGTTTAAGCAAAGAAACCAAAAATCGTAAGATGTGTTAGTAAACCAGGTCTCTCCAATGAAAGTGAGCTCATTCAAAGGAGGGAAATTTTCTTCCTTAATTAAAAAGCAGGATATGCTTATCTACAGAAATACTCCAGTGATGTTCCCTCAAAACCTGTATTTAGATGCAGTGTGTAATTCTGGCACGGTTTATTAGCATCTCAGATCTTTTTTAATTTTCTCATCTGCTTGTTGGCAGTCTGTTCCTTGGACTTCCTGTGCGTGTGCGTTCCTACAAAGCAGATAACTGCAGTTTTACAAGCTGGAGCTGAACGTGGGTGGGATGGCGTGAGGGAAAAGCGCTGTTTGGAAAGCTCTGCACCTGTCACTGGTTTTGAGCATCACCATCCATGCAGGGCAGCCAGTGTGTGCAAGATGCTGCAAAAATCTCTTAGGCAGCAAAATGTAGAAGAAAAGCAGGAGTGCTATATTTAGTAGTCGCGTATTATTAAATTCTGTGTAATGTACCAGTTGCTGTGCTCAGACACCCCTTTTTTGTGGTGAATTGATAATTTGCTGCTGAGGACAGGAAGTGGAGTTAAAATGCTGTTGTGTGATAAAAGCTGTGTTTCCCATCTGCTGRTGGGGTTTATAGACTGTGTGTGTATAAATAAGCACCTGATACAGGGTAGGTAATGTGGGAACACACCTCCCTTTCAGCAGAACCTTGGAGTGTTCTYTGCAGACTTTCTCCCTGTCTGACCCATCTGATCTGAGTCTGTTCCACCTTGAAGCCTTTGCTGCTGTTCTTGGTGTAAACCACGAGCCGGAAGCTCTAATTATAGTAACGCAGAACAAATGGAAATCCTGGAATTGTCTCTGGCTCTCGCATCGCGCAGTTGCCAGTTCCAGGTATCAGAGCAGTAGGTGAGCCAGCCCAGGGCTGTTCTCCTGGAGTTGTCCCGTGCCTCTGCTTCCCACCATAATTTTGGATTGCATTTTTATTTCCAGATCTGTGGGCTGTGAATGATGGCCATTAAGTTGTAGGCACATATTTGAACCAGGACTGCAGTCTGAAGGGTGCTGTACATCATTTAGGGCTTTTTTGGACACTGGAAGAGGCTTGCTGGGTTTATGTCTTTTTGCAGAATAACAGACTTGGGTATTGGGCAGCCAGAAAAGCCCCAGCTGGGGCTTAACAAATGTTGATGTGGGAAAAAGCACAATATTTGTGCAAAAGAAATACTGTCTCAGACCCCCTTCTCCTCTTTCCCACTGCAGCAATTATACCCATGATTTTTAGTGTCTTTTTTAGTTCAGTTCTTCTCATGAGACTGTTTAAATTTAGAAGAGGAAATTTGTAATCTGTTACTGAATAATTTATGTTTAGGRTTCCATCCATTTGAGATGCAAACATGACACGCTGCCCTCTGCAGACCAAGAGATGATCAAGGTGTGTGTGTGTCCTTTACTGGAATGATGGCTTTCAGTCATCCAGTGAATTTTGGGAGGTCTTCTGGAACTTCAGTGCACACTTGGGCTCTTTAGTTTGGYTTTTCCTTGCCTTGGATTCCCTGCTGCCCAGCTGTGATTGAGTGTACGGGGGCAGGGAGTGGTGCAAAAATGAGTGGTTATTCATAGCTGTGTGATAACTTCCTTTTCAGTGTAATAAACCAAAAGAGCATAAACCAGTATCACTGAAGTTTCAGAATTCATGCCCACTGAGATGAAATTCTTCCCCACCTCCCAGTGTTTGTTTTTTTTTTTTTTTTGTTCTCCTTGCCCCCGTCCCCAGAGGAAAGGTGGGACTGGAGTTAAGGTTTGCAGAGGCCATGGCAGGGATTTAAATGGAGCAGTTTTGGACAGGGTGGCTCAGTGCAGAGCTTCTCTCCAGCGCTGGCCCAAGGGTGGTTTGTGGTGGGGCTGTGGAGCACAGAGCCCATGTTAGGGAGGGATGGGGCTCTGGGAGGAGATTCCCTACCCAGGCTGTCCTGGTCTTTGGCCTTGGGAAAGGCTGGAGAGCCACTGAGGATGCTGAGACTGCAGGGATGGTGTGTCTGTGTCACCTCTGCTAYCTCCTGAATCCAAACATTCTGAGTGTGAGGTTCCACCTCAATACAGAACCATGCCTTCTGTTCAGGGCTTTGGGAGTTGTAATGCTGAAATAATTATGTTCTGTGAATAATACATTTAGTAATTGTTTAAATAATTACAACAGTTTTTATGTAGGTAATAAATAGACTCAATAAAGCCGGTTCAAAAGAACTAGTGCCACTTCAAGCAGCCCAGCAACTTCCTCATTTTAACATTACCAAGCAAGCTAATTAGAGAATAAGGGATCTGAGGAATTGTCCCAAAATCTAACTATCCTTCACCCACACCCCTCGCTCCAGTCCTGTATGAATTCCATGTTTTGCAGCACCTCACTGCTCCTCTGTGAGTCAGGGACTGCCATGGAAAACCTCCCTGTGCCAAAACCAGCGACGTGACTCTTGGCTGAGAGAGGAAACAGGCGGAGGTTGTGCCTTGTCAGGGATTTTACTTTTCCTGTACACACTTCATTCTAAATTCTCCACGACTCCGGTATTAAAAGCACACAGCTTAGAAAAGTCCAGATTAAAAAACACATTTTTCAAATTTTAGAATATGTTTTGTAAATACAAAGTCTATCCTACTGTGTTTTACACAGTAGACATTTGAATGACTAGAGCTTTGAGTGCTATTTTAAGGTCTTTTATAGCCAGCTGTGTGTTTTGAGAGGTGAGATTTAAAGTTCATATTTTTGTAATGATTTGAATTCTGCTTCACAGTGAGTTGAGTCAAGTTAGGTCAGTGGGGAAGAGAGGGGGAAGGGCCAAAATATTTTATTTAAAAGATTCTAAAATGGCATGTCATGTCCCTTGTTAAATTAGGGCTTTTTGTGAGTCTTTGTAAAACCAGATTATTCTGCRAGGTGTCCATTTTAATTGCAGCCTTAAAAGCACTAAATACCCAAATGCAGTTTGTGGAAACATTCCATGATCAGTGGCTCTGTATTGATRTTGTCACAAACACATAAGTAAGCAAAGATGGAGGGTCTGTATTAGATTTTCCTTTTAAGAGCAGCAAAACACTCAGAACCACGGAACTGGATGACTGACAKGTTTTTCACTGAGAATAAAAGTGACCTGCACTATTCCAGAACCACGGTCACTCCCGTGAATGGCTTTTCTGCAGAAATAGTATGGTCACCTTTATTATTTACTTTTGATTTTGGCTTCGGGCTTGATTTCTGGCTCCTTTTATCTGCCTGAATGTAATGTGTGCCAGGGACAGACAAGCACTTAAACTTGACTTCCTCATTTTGTTGTATGGCAGAACACAGAATTTGCTTTTCACTGCAGCCAAAGATGAGTGTCCCCACCCTGTGAAAATTCACAGTATAAAATGCTGTTGCAGCTCTGTACCATTTGCTTGGTTAAAAATTATATTTTTAAAATATGCCTGGTATTAAACTTCATGATCAAGYAAATGCTTTTGAGAGAAAGAAAAAAATTAATAACTATATTGAACAAGAGATGTGCTCTTCACAGATGCTTTCAATTCCAGGTGCCAGGTTGTGCCTCTCCTCTTACAGAGGCCTGGAGTTGTTTYTGCTGAGTTGAAAGCAGAACGTTTAAACAAGAAGGAGGGGGGCAGCTGCATTCCTGTGAGGAAAGGCAGAGCTGAAATGTGAGCTGCTGGGAGGTGTGGGACTGTCAGCCCCAGCAGGTATTGACAGGTACTGRGTCCTGTGGAGACACCAGCACAGCGAAGAAATGAACCTTTTCAGTGTCCTGTGAGCAGCATCAGAGTCAAAATTACTGCCTTTATGGCAGAGAACTTAACTTCCTAAAATACTGAACGGCACGGGGAGCCAGGGGGTTCCATCGGGCTGGTTCAGTGCTGGGAGCATGGAAACAGCGCCCTGCACGCTGCAAGAGTGGGACTGATGGCAGCTGGAGTGGCTCTGAGCTCTTGGTTTGGGCTCACATTGGTTCTTCTGGAGGATCCTGTGCAGGGCAGGTCCCCGAGAGAGCTGGGAATGGGGTGTGGGCACAGGATGTGGGGTTTGGGGTGAGCGGTGCCCCTGGTCAGTGTGAAGGAACACAAATGATGCTCATGGAGGATCATCCAGTCAAGGCGAGGAGTTCAGGGCAGAGGGGAACTGGGGATGCCGTGGAAGCTGTTCAAGGAAAGGCTGGAATACTGGCCATGTTTGGGTTATCTTGTGTGATGTTTGCTGCTCTACAGCCCTCTCCCTCTCATCTTTCTTCCAGACAAAACGAGAAAGTTTATCCCTTGGAAGGGCCAGAAATGTCTATGGTGTAGTAATGTATGAGTTGCTTTCTTAAGAAAAAAAATATATAGTTATTTTATATATKATTTAAATCAAGACTTGCAGTTGATGATAGACTCTTAGACTAACTTGGAGTATCTTTATAAAAACCAGTAAATCCTGCACTGCGTGGTTGAAAGTCCATTATCCAAAATCCTTCTGTGCAAGCTGCCGTTCCTGAGGCTYGCATTGTTCAGATGGCAGGGGAGCAAAGTGGACGTGGGGGAAGGCAGGGAGGAGGGGAGGSAAGATTACATACAGCTTTAAGCCTGGGTGGAAGGAACTCTACAATTTTTAGCAATGAAAATATCCATGTAGGGACCGAAAGGAATCCTGTGGGCTGATGGTGCAGTTTGCGTGGAGAGCGYGCACGGTGCCTTTCTGGCAGGCAGAAGATATTTTACTGTGGCTGAATGCTTATTATAGTTGCAGTTTTTTGATCACCATCTGTAGTCTCTATTGGTTTTTGATAGAGCAGCTAGGGTTTTATATTTTGGGAGTGGTGTTCTCTGCGTTCTATCACGCTGACTTACTACTTCCAGTGTCTGTGAAATAACGAAGTCTCACAACTTCAGTCTGGTTCCTGAGCTGCTGATTTCCTATGCTGGAGAAAATATTGAATCTCCTGATTATACAAATGGCTTCTGTTGGGTAATATTGACAAATACACTGAATAACATTCTTGACATAACATTCTGTTCCCACACAGATAATTTGGATGTAATTGAATGGGTTGATCAAGAGTCTGTGCTAAAATTACGACATTTTCTCACCCACTGAGTGGAAGAAAATGCTYGCTCCAGAGGCAGTTTGGTGGCACGGTGCTGTTGGGAATGGGATGGGATGTGACTCTGGTTCCATCTCCCACCGAGGGTCCAAAGGATGATGCTGACAGCAGCCCTGGCACCGGGATTTGGGAACCACATCCCACTCCAGGCTGCTGGAGCAGCCTGAGACTGATTTAGCCAGAGCAAAGCGCTCCAGCCCGGSCAGGATCCCGGCCAGGATGCCTGTCAGACCCGCAGGAGCACTGACTGCACTCAGCCAAAAACCTACAGAAATAGTTGGAGGGGGGGGGGAAAGTTTTGAAGATCTCTTTTCTTTCCTTCTGTTTTTCCTTATTTTAATGGTCTCCTGGGCAAAAGGCTGCATTGTTACGGTTTCAAAGGAGGGGTGGTTGTGCTGCAGCAGGGTGGGGAAAACCAAGAAAAATAGACCTTAGAGAAAGGCTGGCCGTTTAGCATGCAATAAAGTGACTTTTATACCTCTCCCAATCTCCTATCAAATAAATCTCGTGCTAACAAGCAATCAAACCCGTTTCCCTGCCCTGCTCCGCACAGCCTGAGCCACATTGTACCTTTGCAGCCTTTGAAAACTGCCTGTGCCTATTTTTATTTGTCAGGCCGGGGTTGGGCTGGCCCCATTCCAGATGTGTCTCACAAGATTTGGTGCTGATGAGCTATTTATAGCCCTGTGGTTCCATTGTCATGGCAACCGTGCTAGAGGCCAAGGCGGCTGGGAGCTATTTCTGGACTTGTGCTGTAATGTAAAACTGATTGGGAAAGTTAGTGCATCCTCTAAGCCAGACTAACTTTAGACAGGCAGAGAGGGGGAAAGAAAAAAAAAAAAAAAGAAAAAAAAGGCAACTACAACCTCTTGAAATAGATTTTTCTCTTTCTCCTACCTTTTCCCCATTTCCCTTTCTGAGCGCTGGCGGTTTTTGAAGGGCTGCTTTGCCTTGTGCGGGGTTTGTCTGAAATTCATTCATGCCTGCCGGCGGATTACGCTGCTTTAATGAGGCTCTTTGGGAAGCCGGSAGCGGAACCAACCTCGTTTGTAGGGCAAGGTTTGAACTTCATGGAGACACAAAAGCCAAGGGGGCTTCGCTGGAAAATCCTGGTTTTTTGCAATAGTTGCAGTTCTTTGTACCCCATCGTTTTAATATTCTATTTTTTGTGTGTGCTTCATGTTCTCCACGCCATATAAGGAGCTGTAACCTTGATTACCACAAGATGATTCCAAATATATGGAGTCATACTTTTCAGCTTTCTCATTATTTGCTTCAAAATTAGACCCATGGTGCCCCTCCGCCTCCAAGTGGCTGGAATGCTCGAGGTTCTTCTGGAATTACAGCTGGGGCCGCTCTCAAAATCACTTTTCTGGGATATGTACRCATTAATACCATCTATAATTAAATTCTGAGCTTTACACTATTTGTAAACCTTTCTGCGTGACTTACGGTTTTGATAAGAAAATCRTAATAACCCTTTGGCTTGAAATTGGAAATCAAAAAGTGTTTTGCAGCTTCTTGGGAAAGTTTTCTGGAGAGTCGACTTTTGGTGTGCTTCTGTTCACATCTTACACTACATTTTGAGGTTAATTTTCAACATAAATCTGTYTTTCTATGGGATCCTTATGTCTGAGGTCTGACATGGAGAATGTTACAGAAATTTCGTATATGAGATGTCTTTAGATGCAAAATAGTGCTCTCCTAATTAACCAATAATACTTAGTACAGTACTGTCTCTATGTGCCTGTCTCTATAAAGATTTTTTTTTTCTAATTGTGAAGTTATTAAAGTAATTGCAAAGGTTTTGGAGTTTATTTTCTCTCTCCTTATCTACTGTTCTTTAAGCAGAGAAAAGTACTGTGCCTTTCTGAGCATTTTTAATTGTCCGGTAATGCTTGTGGCACATCTTCAGCGACCACCTCAGCAGTAAAAGCTYCCCCTTTGCAAATAATACAAAATATCAGCATATCTGTAAAAGAAAAAACGAAAAGAAATATGCTGATGTCTTTGATTTTTAACTTACATTTGAGGAAAAACCTGACCACTTTGGTTTCACGTGCTGTCCACGTTTGCAGGACAGCATAAATAGTAGCAGATTGAATGTTTGCTTGTTTTATTTGCTTCATTCCTGCAGTTCTGCCTGCTGTTCTGCTCCTCTTGCAAAACAAACCAGCTGAAACCTTTATCACCAGTTTAAGGAATAGGATTCCCCTTTCTCCCCACTCCTGCTTGCTCCCAGGAGCTGCAGAAAGGGCCGGAGTTGAGGGACAGACAGTTTGTTCACACAYAAATACACTTTTTCAAAGGAGTTTTATATCTTTGGACTCATCCTGTGTCTCTGGCTGAGCACAGACAGCAAAGCTGAAGAAAGAATTTATTGAATWGTTAACTGCAGAGCTTTTAGAAAGCTTCGCTGAATAACATAAAGGATTATGGCAAGGACTAAAAAKGCAGGAAAACAGAAGTAAAGCATGGTCTGCTCTGTAAAATAAAAAAATGCTTATAATAAACACTGTTAGTGTTTAGTTAAATTTCAGCTTTAAACTACTTTAAGYAGCACTTTGTGGTCCTGATAGGATGCAGATAAACAAATAAAAATCTGCTGGGCATTTGCACAGTTTGGTCTTTAGGCTGATCAGTAAAAAAGTTTTTTTTCTGGACACAGAAACCTGAATTGGAAAGATTGTTTCAGAGGCGATCAGGGTAAATTCCAGTGTAATTCTTAGTAAAATCTTGATAATTCTTACTAATATTCTGGTGGGTTCTTAGTAATACCTCGGTAGAAACACATGACTCAGTGGAAAGGAAAATTCAATTCCACTGACTCAGGGGACTTGGGGCTATTAACTGCTCAGTGTGCCTGCCTTTAAAATAGGGTTAATGCCAGGTGTGCATTTTGGGGTGCGATGGGGGAGGCAGGAAATGCAGCCTCAGTGAAGACAGGCAGGAGCTGGAAGTTTGATTTGCTGTGGATAAAATAGCTCGGGGCTTTCGGAGACAGGAACTTCACAAATGTGGAGTTGCAGTGCTGCTGTTGAGGGTTTTAAGTTCTAAAGAAGTGTTTTCTTTAGCTGGGATTGAAATGTTGGTTTCATGAAGTATTTGACTGACGCTGAAGATGGGATCTCAGTGTRTCTTTTAAGGAGAGACATTTTATATGCAAATTCAAGTTATGACTTGACCAGAGTAAAAACATGATGGGAATAAAGCTCTTCAAATATAGGTGTGTTGTCAGTTTGAAGAYRCTTTCCAGTGTTGTTTTAGGCTGAAAACAAAAGCTCTTCGGAAGAAAAAAAAATTCTTTTCTGCCAAGCATTTTGTCAGATCACAGAGAGTAAAATTTCAGTTACTGATTACTGAGAAGACTGTCAGGAAACGCTCGAGGAAAGGCAGCCTGAGTTCCCCTCCCATGCTTCCCCAGACAGGGAAGATGGTTCTGAGGTGAAGATTTCATGTGTTACACCTTTCCAGCCAGGAAAACAGGCTGCAGTTCTTTGTCTGGCTGCAGAACTGTTCATTCAGGAAATCCCCACACACAGGGATAAAGAAACTCCAGAATAAATCAGGTACTGGCCAGAATATATCGTGGTCTGAAAATTGGGATATGGTTTTGATGTAATAGGTTTTAATTAAAATTGGGAAAGAATGGGGATACRTGTAGGGTTTAATTATTTAGGCCTACCAGGGCTAAGGAAAGCCTCTGTGTACCTCTGAATCTGCCTCCTGAGTGCACCCTTAAAATTACACTGTATTTGTCACAAAGATCTCCTTGAAACACTTCACGTGTGGCTTTCCTTCCCTAAGCTAAAAAAGGACCACAGATCACAGCATATTTTTTTTATTTCAGATTGTTTTAAATTTTTGTTAATACCTTTTATTTTAATATCTCAGAGAYGCAACTGCTGCTGTCCTAGAGATGCTTCCTCCCAGTTTTGCTGACTACAAATAACCTGAAGTTTTTCTTGGGTTTTTTTTTGTTAGCATGTGTTAGAGTAGTATCAGTGTTTTATAACACAGGCAAAAGAGCCTCTTACTAAGTGACAGAATTTTGCAGAGCAGYAGCTGATCCTGTTATTTAGTCATGTCCAAAATGTGGCCCAAAGTGAGAATTGGCAGCAATGCTGAATGAATTATTTGCTTTCTGGAAAAACGCTCTCCCATATAATCTCTGGGAAAATTTTACAGAAGAAAAAAACTGACTTTGTAACTTGGTTCAAGGCTTGCTCRCAGTATAAAATTTGGTTTTGTGGTTTGACAGTTTTATGTGAATTATTTCACCAAGGTCACTTCTATTTCTCCCTGTAAGTTCACTGCTGACACAGTAGATGGTGGGCACGTCTCCAGTAGGCTCAGAACAATCCCTCACAGCAGTGAATTSGGCACACAAAGTAGTACTCGAGTGGCCTCACTTGTGTTTTGGGTAGAGCATAGCAAGAATTAAAAATAGAAATTAATGATGGTGAATTTGTGTTTATTTTGAATTGGGCTTTGTTCTCATCTGACTGGATTATTAGTTTAATTTACTGGATAAATTGTTTGGTCTTGACTAACATTGACTGAGAAGTCTCTGAACAGAGCGTATTGATCTTTTCTGAACTCTCACGCTCCCTCTGTTGCTCCTTATTTTAGGTGTATTAGAGCGGATCAAATTTCTGCCCCYCTTTTCTCCTTACATGTATTTTTTRTRGTGCCCARCTGAAAGAACAATCCCCTTTCTTTACACTTCATCAAAAAAACCAAACTGGTTTTTAATGCCTGTAAAGCTGCTGGAGAAGATTTCTGTGAAAGGCACAGGAGGAAACCTTCACCTCACTTATTTCTGGCTCCCTTTTCCCTACAAAACCCTGGAAGCAGAGTGGGTTTTTTGGTGAAATTTCTCACACGGAGAAATTTCCTTCTCCAGCAAGCATTGTTAGGGGGATCAGATTTTACTGAGCATTACTTGTTTTGGGGGGAAGAAGAAATGTTTATTCCATTCAAACTTGTTTTACCTGGCATGAGCATTGCTGTTGGAATTCATCTCAAGTACAGTACTGCTGCTCCTATGTGGCTGATGTTTTTCAAGGAAATCATAGGCCTAAAAATAGTCTGCATAAACAACAGTAAGAGGTTTGTACTTTCAGTTCCAGGTTTTAGCAATATCTTGTTGTTATTTTCTAATTTTCGGTTTCCAAAATCCATTAAGCTGATTAGCAGAGTGTTTAAAAATAAAACATAACAAGAAAAACCCCCCCGAACCCAAAACAAAACCAAAAATCCACCTCTTGTAGAACCCAGCATAAAATGTTCTGCTTGGATAAATTAATACAGAAAAGCTGGGTGATTGCAGTAATCACCTTTGTATCTTGATGAACACGTTCTGTTCGGAACATTTTTCAGGCATCCTCCAACTTGTAAAATTGCCACATGATTCTGAAACTSCTCTGGGGGGAGAGGATGGGGTGGAAACACTCGTGCTAGCTGGAACTCAYGGCTGTTGTACATATTTAACATCCTCTGTGTACTGAATGGAGTTTTATTCCTTCCCTTTGGATTAAAAAAAAAAAAAGAAAATTACTTATCAGCCTAGAAGATATGAGGAAAAAATGAAAAAATGCAAATTGCAGAGCACAGTTTGTCACCACTTTATCCTTGTGTGTCTGTGGCCRTGTCACGTTCCATGATGGACATTGATCTTTGCACTTTGTCTCACGTGTTTTTGGAGCGTGTTAACTTAGGATACATTTTAATGTGCTTAAAATTCTGTAATTCAGTTTAAACAAAAACTGATTTCCACGTGTCTCTGAAAGAAGATCACCTGTTCCTGGTGAAAAGGGCATTGCACTGAAGCTGTTATTAAAGGCTAGGATTATTTTTCCCCATTTCCCTGCTCCTGGTCAGGTGTTTTAGGAAGTCATTTGGGGCTGAAACCGGGGCTGAGTTTTGTGGTGGCTTTTCTGGGGGTTGGGTTTGGATTTGTGGATCTGGGACAGGGCTCCCTTTTCACCCTTTAAACTGTGGCTGTTGTTAATGCACGTTGAGAAGGAGGGGAAAACTCGCCTTTTCTCTGTGATTTCTGCTTCAGAGAGAAAACAATCCACGCAAAGGAATTTCAGAGGGAGCTCGAAGCCTGTTGGTTTAAAGGCTGATTAATSATTAATGYTGGGGGTAAAGGCACTGCTGAAGTKGAAGGGRCTGAGCTGGGGGGCAGCTGGCCCAGGGACTGGGGGCAAAMACCATAAAATGGGCATGGAGCTGCTGGTTTGCCACATCGTCGTGTTAACACCACAATAAACCAGAATTAACAGATTCCTTGAGCTTTTTGCTCGTCAAGTTGAAGTGAAAGRTAATTATGAGGTTATAGTTAATTGGTAAAAAAAAAAATTAAATACTCCAGAGTATCACCTTTATGTAATGCCTAATGAATTTAAATGAAATACATATTTTATTACCCATTTAGCCAACTACTGCTGCTGCTCCAGAAAGTAACCTGAAACACTGCTACGGCAGCTGACAAAAAAATCAGTGTACTGAACTTGTACTGAAATTGCTTTAGGGTTTTCATTTCTTTAAAGAACTATAGTGATGATAAGTTGTTTAAAAATACTCMTTTTACTTTCAGGGCAAACACATGTGGGCAGTTTACTTGAGTCATTGCTTTCCCGTTAATAGTAGCAGGTTCTAGCATAGGATTCGTATGAATAAATGACCTAAATTAAACTCCTGGTGTGTTTGTGGTGGAGGGAGCCGCGGGAGGGGCTGCAATGACATTCCCAGATGGATTAATTAAACTGAGCTCAGCCCTCTGCTGGCTGCTGCTGGGACAAGAACCCAGCCTTAAACCATTTCAGTGCGTGATTTTTCATCTTTTTGGGAGCCTGAGAGCGTTAAAATAAAGCAGAACTTACCCAGGAACTGTCAGTTATTAAAGCATTAGGAAGTTTATATGATTTGAGAGTGACCAGTTTCTCTTTTTTCTTTCTTTTCCCCAGTTTTCTAGACAAGATTGACATAGTCAAACAGAACGAGTACACCCCATCTGACCAGGTAAGCTTTGTTAGGAAATTACTCCATTTATCTGCCCCCTTTGTCTGTGGGGGTAATTYATTCATTTTCTMATTGCCATCTCAGATATTGCCATGYACTGTCCATATTCAGTATTTCTGYAAAAATGGCTTTGTCCTTTGGATTATGTTCATGCCCATAAATGCMTGTGATGTCTGGCTTACAATATTCCACCATTTACAACATTTCCCTCGTGCTTCTGTGACACTCAAAGCTCCAGTGCTGTTCCCTGATGTTTCAGTACAACAAATAAATCCCAATAAAAGGTTTATTTTCATTGCTAGATAGATGAAAAATCACCAAGTGTCTTTTTCGAATCTGCTGATTCATTTCCCTTTGTGCTTTAGGATCTTCTCAGATGCAGAGTTTTGACATCAGGAATTTTTGAAACCAAGTTTCAGGTGGATAAAGTAAATTTTCAGTGAGTATATTTTTTTCTTTTTTATGTGTTTGCATCTTGCTAATACAACAGAGGCAAATACCAGGGTAAACTGGGAGGAGAGCATACCATATAGTTACTGAGACTGCTGTAATTCTCAARTGTTGGTGTTTTATAGAAAGCAAGTGTCTCATGACTTTTTAATTTAGTAGTCTGGCTTGAATAGGAAATGCAAACTGCTTTACTTTAAATTGGAAAGAACAAAATGCTTTAAATTTGTTTTTTCTGCTTGCTTATATTGGTGGACTGTTTACCTGTTCAGGTTTTTTGTGATCCAAGATTCCTTTTAGCTTCTATGACACAGAAATCCTGCAATTTCTTGCCTCTTCTGTTTGCATGCAGACACAAACAAAAAACACAAAATGATTTTGACTGACTGGATTTATGTTTTTTTTCTCAGTATGTTTGATGTCGGAGGGCAGCGAGATGAACGCCGAAAATGGATCCAGTGTTTTAATGGTAGGATTAGAATTTCTGTTGCCTTTATAAAACAGTTCTCTGCAAAACTGTGATGCCTAATCTTCATTTTCTCAATTGTGTGAAATCCATCATCTTTCCATGTAGTAAGGAATTCTCAGACAGTCATCCAGGGTGGAATTTTTCTTGACACATAAAACTGTAACTACATAGAATATTTTCAGGGAGAATGTAGGTGGAGAGGAATTTGAATTTGATAACTTCCCCTTGTCTTTTTTTTTTTTTTCCCTCTCTTCATTTAATTAGGTGGGTTTGGAGGTGACTTTGTGCATTATTTGCCACTGTGAGAGTGTAAATTCCAAGCCATGTTCTGTCATCCACATGCAGGTTCACATAGGTACTTGCCTATGCAAAATACAGAACTACAGGATAATTATTATATGCCTAAAATCAGAATATCAGAGTTTTATGTMTAATTGCAGCCACTTGGCTTTGTCATGGTGCTCCTTTCTGAATCATCACCCCCCCAGTAATGGAGAATGAGGTTGTAGGAAACATCTGTCAGGTTAGATGTGGTATCACATCTGGTCAGAGCTGGAGTCTCTTAACATCAGTGCCCCCATGAGTTTAGGTCAGGTTTAATTCCCACATGACTGAAATTAGGCAGTTTTRTGTCTATCCTCGAGTGTGATGGGTGCCTTCACTGCAGCTCTTTGTTTTCCTCTTTATCTCTGTTTAGATGTGAAACCTTTGTCCACAGAGGTTTTCTTAACTCTAGCCTTGGTGAAAATATTTTCTCTCCTTTGTTGTTTGGAYAAAATATTGATTAAGTTACACAGAAGTCTACCTTCTTGCAGAAAAGTTACAGTGAGATCCTAGAGAATAAATAAAGCAGAATTCAACTTGGGATTCATGGTACATTGCCACAGTTCCTGTCACAGAGTCACCTGGACACTGTGTGTGTGTGTGTGTGTGTGTGTGTGTGTGTAAGGACTGTGCAATATTTTCTCCTGTGCTATTAATAACAGATTTGTTTGGGTTTTACCTCTGCTCCTTCCTCTTCCTGTTACCTCATGGTCTGACTCATCTCTTCTGTGCTGGTGCCTGAGGCAGAGGAGGTGGAAGTCAGTGAGGAACTGGAGCAGCACAGAGAGCCAGGGATCCTGATCCTGTGATCCTGGGGATGCTTCCCAGGGAAGGACGGGGTCTCCAAGCACTGAAACACTACAGAGGAACCAGAGCAATTAACCATGAACTCACTGCAATCTGCTGTTGTTATTACTGTTCACACAGATCAAAAGTGCTGTTTGTCCTGAGGTTTTCCCCCAAGGGCCTCCTCATCCGTTCCTGATACCTCACAGTTATTTCCAGTTTTCTTTACATGTTTTAAATCTTCTTTAAATTCTCCTCTTGGCTCTCTTGTTTCAGTTCCTTTCTTTTCACATTTTCTATCACTCTGTCAGCTTCTGTTCTGGGCCCTGCCTTGCTGCCTTTCATGATTTCTTCACTTTCTCTTTTGATTCCTGGCACTTCAAAAGCTGTCCTCAGCAGCCTCCCAGCCTGTTCTCTGTGAGGAGCTGAGTCTGGCAGCTTCTTCCTGAACTTCATGATTCCTGGATATTTCTTCTGAAGTTTGGCATTAACTGAAGGGTATTTCTTGGTTTAGATGTGACTGCTATCATATTTGTGGTGGCGAGCAGTAGCTACAACATGGTGATACGAGAGGACAATCAGACCAATCGGCTGCAGGAAGCACTAAACCTCTTCAAGAGTATCTGGAACAACAGGTCTGTGAAAAGCTYTTTATCACTGAAATTGCTGATCCTGTCTGACACTGCAGTCACCATGTGTGGGTRGGCCTGGCTGGGACAAAGTTCATTTTCCCCACAACAGCTCATGCAGTGCTGTGGTTTAGGATTTGACCAGAACAGTGCTGATAACACACTGMTGCTGCTGAACAGGATGTGCAGAGCATCAAGGCCCTCTCTGTTCCTCGTTCTGCCCCTGCAGAATCCCAGCACTGGGGTGTGGGGAGGGGACACAGGTGGGCACACCCCAAATGGCCAGAGCTGTGTTCCATGGCACACACAACCTCATGYTCTGCACTAAGAGGGAAAAGAGGGGGGTTTAGGAGGTTACCCAGCTTACCTGTGAGCTGTTGCTCTGCCCACAGGAGGCTGTGAGTGATGCCTTTGCATCACTTGTTTTGTCTTCTCCTCACTTCCACTTATCTATCACTTATTAAACAATCATTATTTCTATATTATTTTGTTTTGATGCCCAGATATTTTCCTTTCATTCTTCCATTCCTCCTCCATGCCCTGAGGAGGAGGGTGAGTGAGGAGCCATGTGGTGCCCACCAGGGTTCACAGCACTGGGGGCCCTGTACTCACATCCCCCAGCACAGAGATGAGATCTGGGCTGGTTCTGTGGTCACAGCCTCCACCTTCAGTGTCTCACACACTCAGCTCTGAAAAGAGCTCTGCAGAGCTGCTCATTGGAGCTGCCATATTGAGGCTGGAGTAGTTGAAGCAGTGATGGAGCAGCTCTGGGAATTGAATGTGCTGCCCTGGGATGGGTTTGGATTAGCAGCACAAAGTGGGAGCACCCAAACACCCCCAGGGTGTGCACATCTGGAATTGTAGTAATCACCTTTGTATCTTGATGAACATATTCTGTTCAGAACATTTATACTTGGGATTCAAGTATAGGAAAGGTATAGGTTCAAGTGAAAGGAACCTTTCCAAGTCATTCCAGTGCCATATGACCTCGTCTCCAGATATTTTGTGTGACTTAATATTTTAAGTTTCTGTAGGATCCAGGCTGTGCCTTCTCACAATGTTTGGTGTCCATTTTCCACAGGTGGCTACGGACCATTTCAGTAATCCTTTTCCTGAATAAACAAGATTTGCTAGCAGAGAAAGTTTTGGCAGGGAAATCTAAAATTGAAGACTACTTTCCAGAATTTGCTCGCTACACTACACCAGATGATGGTAAGGTTTCTAAGTTTAATTTGCACTTTATTATTTCGCTGTTGATACATTTGTAATGTTTTTGGAAGCTTCAGCTAAGACTTGAAAACTCTTAAATAGATGTAATCATCAATGTCTTTCAGCCAGTTGTAATGTTAAATTTAAGGTATTAATAATGAGATATTCCTGCCTCTTAAACATTTAATATATTACTAATTTCATCATAACAAAATCCTTTTACCTTGGTGTAGACCACAGTGTGACATTTTGTCACAAATGTGTGCTCTGGACTCCCCCTATTCCTGCCTGTGGTCGTTTCCCTTACCTGCCAAAATGCCTGGTACTGGTACTATGGCCATTTTGTTCTCCTGAAATCTTGCTGGTTTAAATAATGTTATGGTTTGTCTTATCTCACAGTTTTGCCAAATATATTTCTGTCGTATGTGAGCAAAAACAAGTTGAGATTTTTAAATGCTATTACCAGAAAACATCTGTTTTAATGAGATAATTATTTTATTATTAATCAGCAACACCAGAGCCTGGTGAGGATCCCAGAGTTACAAGGGCCAAGTATTTTATTAGAGACGAGTTTCTTGTAAGTATTTCCTTTCTTTGTTTACTTCTTATTTGATTCTTCTCAAACCCAAGCTCTTGCTCACCTTCTGCTATTGAAAAATGCAAAATAATGTCAYTTCTTGTGTTGTTTATATTTAACATCCACATTCATAAACCACTGTTACATTTATGAGCATTACTGCTGTTTCTTAGCTGCTGKTTGGATATTTGCTTGTTGACACGGTACATAATTAAACAGCAAAAGAATTGGTGAGAATTAAGAAGCCCCAAATAGAATGATGAGTGAAGTCCTGTTATTAATGGGGCCAGSTTTTTATTCCATGCATTATTTCTAAAGATAGAAGCTAATCAAAAGATGCCTCATGTGTCAGGTCTTAATGTTCCTTTCATATTACTTTTCCCATTACTGGCCAGCTGAAGCTATAATAGACAGATTTTTTTTTTCAATATTGTTACAGTTATTTGTAATGGTGAGCCTGGCAATCAAATGGTGGACTAATTCTAAAATGGAGCAAAAAAATGTTGAGGGAGGCTTTCTCTAAGTGTAAGGCAGGGATAAAAGCTTTGCACAGGGAGGCAAAATCCTTTTTGCAGGGCCAAATGGACTGAGAGTTGTGTTGCTAAATCCACCAAAGCTGCATATAAATAATGRCATTTTCCTGAGTTCTCATTCCACTCTGCAATTCTCCGGTTTGCAGTGACCATCTCACCGTGTAATTCTCATCATTTTACATTTCATGTTTCAGGTGAGAGGGTGAAACCTTGTGGGCATTTTGCCATTTAATCACACTTTTTGGAGACACGACCCACACATGCACATCTCAACCTTGACTCAGCCGAGCTTTGGGGACCGGGAGGGGATTCCCCCGTGGGTTTTATTTAATTTTATTTATGTCTCTCTCTTGCTTTGAACAGAGAATCAGCACAGCAAGTGGAGATGGAAGGCACTACTGCTACCCTCACTTCACGTGTGCCGTGGACACAGAGAACATCCGGAGGGTTTTCAATGACTGTCGGGACATTATTCAGCGCATGCACCTTCGCCAATACGAGTTGTTGTGATGGAGAGCACTTTTTTCTGTGTTTTGGACTCCTTATTCCTTATTAAAAAAAAGAAAAAAAACACCCTTGCCCACATAGGGTGGAAGAGAACTGTTTGAATCTCCCATTGATTTGCACCCCTCAACTTTTTCTCCTTGCTGGACAATAGCAGCACTTCTAAGCTTGCTTCTGTACCCCTCGGACAGTTTGAGATGGCCCCTAACACTTAAAAGGCTATTTCCATGAGGATTCCCTAACACTGTTATTAACAAAAAAGAGGAAAAAAAACAAAACAAAACAAACAAACAAAAAAAAGAAATAAAAACTAATTAATTAAAAGTCCTGAATGTGGAGCACCTGAAAGAATTGGGGATGAAAAAATTAAAAACATGAAACAAAAATTGAGGGAGAGAAAACCTTTAGGTAATTTAGCACTGCTGTGGGCATAATCCTATAACCCGTGATCTCCACTTTGTATTACTCACTGCATCCGAGTAACGAAGGTGCCAAGTCACAGACCAAGTTTGAAGACAGACCCTTGAGTTTGGTTCTCTGACTGTAAAATGTGGCTTTGGGCGGAAATACTGACAATTCTCCAACAGACCTAGACAGTGCAAAAACCAACTGCTACCTTTCAGAAGGGTATTTTTAAAACCAGTCTTGGTGGTCTAAAGACAACCATGGACATTTATGAATTGAACTGCGTATGGCCTGTGATTGCAGAAAGAGTTAACCACACACTGTTTTCAGTTTGTCCACTGATGATCCCGTCTGCTCTAAAAATCATTATCTGGACTGTAGTCCTCACAGTCTTTCCCTTCTTTTTCTTCTTCCCTTCCCTCATTTTTTATTTTACTGCTGGATTATTATTCTTGTACAGACTGTAAAATGTATTATTTTGTACAACTTTATTGAAAATAACTTGTAGAAGATCTTTGTGCCTTGATTATGGCTGTACCTGTACAATGAGCTAAGATGTAAGTATGTTTGATTGCGCTGTACAGCTTTGTCAACCCTATCTGCAGCATTAGCTCAAGGTAGGGAAAATTTATCTGTAGTTTAGTTTTTCTGGTTTATAAAAGAAGGAAAAATACTGTTTAGTAAAAAAAAAAAAGGAAAAAAAAAGAAAAAAAAAAGAAAAAAGTACAAATTGTGCAAACTTAACCACTTTAAAAGTGAGGTCTTCAACAAGTGACCAGATGTTGCAGCATCGTGCTTTTTAATTTTTAGCTTTAATTCATTTAAATCTCTATCCAAATGCAAAACATGGCTTGTTTCTACATAAAACCAAATTTTGCTACAAATTATAAATGTTAGTCTTTGGTCATTCATAGTCCTTTTTTTGCTAAAGACGAAAACCAGAACAATAACAGACACGTAGGGCATCATGCAGGTCTGGTGACCATCTCTAGACTGGGCCAAATACCCACCAACCTCGGCTTGCGCTGCGTGGGCAACGACTACCAGAATGACAAGGTGTGCACTGCCCTTGGATTTGGCCACTGAATTCCAGTTTCAAATGACATTTTTATTTCTCTTTTAATAAAGAGATACTTTAGAACCTTTTTTGTTTTATATTAACTATATAAGTAGCTTAAAAGTGAAGATGTGTGGATTTTTTCTTAAACTTGAATAATTTATGCAAATTATATGCTTAGAACAACATGTGGTACAGTAAAAAGAAAAAAGAGCAAAAATCACTGTAGCAATAAGAGAGCATGTAATTTTAGTAACTACTACACTGCTTTATATTTTATACCTAGGTGTTTTATGTCTCTGTGAGTGTGTTACTTTTTCATGTGTCTAAACCTACGTGTACAATTTGTACAGAGTCAGAAATTACAGCTGTAATAACACATCTAGAACAGTGTTAGCCTATATTACTCAAACACCCCTGTTCCCCTTTCATTTACACCCCTAAACTGATCTGGATCTTACTGCAGTGACTTTAAAAGGAAAAGAAACAAAAACAAACACCAAAATTCTTGCCTCTTTGCCTTTCACACTAGCTTCCCTCCACCCAAGAGACCGTGTTGGCTTTCTTTTTTTGGGAAGAGATCCAGTTTAAATTARAAGAGGGTGTGGTCAGTGATGTCTGTGCAGCTAGATTTGCTTCAGGTATCAGATGCCTTTTCAATACTAAGAACTGCAACTGTTCCGAATTGTGAGTTTTCATTTGCTTTTGTGGCTAAAGTCTTAAAATTAATCACATAGTCCATTTTGACTAGAGAGCAGGGATGTGAAGGAGTTTCTGTCCCATCTCCATTCAGAATTCCTTCCAGAAGACACTGAATAGTCTAAACRTTTTAGCTGCGGTTGTTCCTCGGGTTCTGAGAATGATCTTTCCTGTTCCCAGTTTTAGATACTTGCCACCTAAACTTTGTAGAACTGTAGGAGAGAACGTGACTGAAAATAGGCCCCTCCAATTCAGAATGTATCCAGTGCCTGTAGGTGAAGGGCTGGCGTTTCCACTAGGTAAAAATGGGACACACATAGTGGAAAGGAAATGCATTGTGAGCCTTAATTTTAGTTACAGGAGCCAAAATCTTTTATTTTAGTGCCAACCCTTATCTTTTTAAGCCTAGGAGGAGTTGGTGTAAACACCAAATTTATAAATGGAGAAAACTTGCAGTGGTGTGAGGAATGTAATCTCTTGTYTGAGAGAAACAAAGCACCTCCAATAGAAAAATTAATGAAATAAGCTTCTTCCTCTGATGATGAGGACACATAATAACAATGAGCTATATAAGACAGCAGAAGTTTAAGAAACCTAAAGCTTTATATGAACAGAAATGTTTAGGGGATGCTTTTTTTTTTCCTATGTGAGGAAGAAGGCAATTGTTTTGAATATGGTCGAGTTGCACAAGTACGGAGTGTGTGTGTGTGTCTTAATGTCTCAGTATTGCCTTTGTTAGTCTCTTTATTAGTCCATGCAGTTTGGTGGCCTGGTAAATGCAAGTCTTATTTTTAACAGCTTTCTTTTTCTCTTTTTTTTTTTTTTTTACAAAACCATAAAGCTTTAATGCTTGCTATTTAATAAGTAACTGTGTTTTCTTCTGTCTCTAATTTAGTGGCCATAATTTGCAGTTAATTGAACCATTCCAACCTAATGCTTACCCATATTTCTTAGTTTTGTTTTATTTATTTATTTGAACTTCTTGTTTTCATGATTGAGGACTGTCACTTCTGTCTCATTCATCTGTTTGGAAACTTCTGACCTTACAGCCAAAACTTAACTCATTCTACTCAGTATTCATCGTGATGCTGAAGTGTAAGATACCTGCAAATGTAAACACTACCACTTTTATTAATAAAAGCAAATACAGTGTTTTTAGGGCACATTTGCATCACTGTAGTTGAGGTTGTGTCAGTATTTCCATTGTAAACCTATGGAGGGTCTTACCTTGGCACTAAACTGCCCTAAGCTGAATCTTTGCCCTACAAGGCTTCTGCTCAAGCATGATTTGGTGGGTTGGTTTTTAAACAGTTTCCAACACAAACTCGTTCCTGTTTTAAGTTACAACTATTTCGTTGGATGGGGGTTGGTTTAAAAAGAAAAACAACAAAAAAACAACAAACAAACCTGGTTCAAGATTGGTTTTGGCACTTCTGTAACTCAGAAATGGTTTTGATTTTAAAACAACCTTCGGCAAGCCAGTAACCTACAATATGGTCTGATCACTTTGGGTATTTTGTAAAAATAATAATAAATTGTAGAGATGTTGTGGTTTCAAAATCAGCTACTGTGCATTTGCAGTAACTTATTTCAATCCAAGAACTTTTATTAATTYGTGCATCAGAGCACACATTCAGTGTGGTGCAGCAGAGTGAGGATAGCTCCTAAAGATTTTTTTCTCTTTTMATAACCTGGAGAGATAAATCCTCTACAGACTAAAAAAGGATTCAGCTGCCTCTGAAAGCATCAAAAACTGCTCTCAGAGGCTGAAACGGGAGCTCTCTAAGTTGTTAGGAGCAGACATTGATGCAAAAGCCTAGGAAGGCATCCTGGATCAGCTGTCATAGGTGGGAGTCCTGAGGGCTTTTCTTCATTTATCTAAAAATTCTACATTTGTGGCATCGAGGGCAGGATTTAACTGATGGTGTGTCGTAGCTCCAGAGGAAGGGAAGCTAACACTGCTCCACTGTGCTGCAGGAATTGATACCTGCAGGAGAATTTCCTTTTGCCAGTAAATCTATGCACAGAAATACTCATGTTCATGGCTTCAGAACCTAAGCACCTTGTAGTCTGTCGTTGTGTTATTCCTGTAAATGATAGAGCATGTTTTGTATTATTTGTCTTAATGTCAAAAATTATGTGCCAGTGAAAACAAAGGACATAAACACAGGAGATTGAGCCCAGATGTGGAGGCAGAGCCCATGACAGCTGAGTACCAGTGCAGTGCCTTAGTGACAACGCTGTTGGTGATCGGTGCTATACAAATGTCTAAGAGTGATAAAAGTTGTTCTAAGTTATAAAATYATGTAACTCATTCTGGAAGAGAGTAAGTTCTTTCCCCAACTGTGTCTAATGTGCTGTGTGTGTTCCTAACAATGCTGGCACTCGTAAGACCTCTTCCATGGAAGYTGATGATAAAATTCCTGCTAACTTTTAATAAGCAGGATCAGGGCCATAGATCACTATCAGTGGAAATGTCACACAGGAGCAGGCCCTCATCCCTAAAATATATGTTGAGTTTGTATAAAAGTAAAAATATTTATAAGCAAACATCTGTTTGCAGTCCAAAACCGAACTGTGCCCTTCTTCCTCAGCTTGGTATCTCTGAAAATTCATCCCTTGGGACAAAAATCTTCCTGTTCTGTGACAAACTTTGAAGCATTTTTGTAAGTAAAATAAGCTACAAAGGGGGAAGCTCTGAAGCTCTGCTGATGAAAGCCTGACACTGAAAAATCCCTCTGGTGACTGACAAGACAAATTCCAAGACTGAGCCTATTTTAATCCTGGTCATAAGCAGTTGGCTTCAGGCCTGTGAGTGATGTGTGTCAGTTATGGGTAGGTAAAAGTGCTTTACAGTGTTAACTGTAGTGCACAGATTGCTGAAGTTTGAGACATAAGTATGGGCTTTATAATTAATTGTTTTGAACCCTGATTCTCATCTTACATAAAGTTCCAACTGCTTTTTACCCTGGTTACATTCAGTGTACTGAGCTGAGCAAAATGGGTGCAGCTAAAGCACAAATCTGACCTGGAAAAAGAACAAGGGAGGAGGTGGGGAGGCAAATCAGATCTCCACTRCATTAAAGATTATAAGGTGGGGGTTTTTTTCTGACTTCTGTGTCCTATAAACTTAGACTGGTTCTGTGGAAAACCGAGTTCCCCAGAGCAACAACAGCATTGATACCTCGGTAACATGGATAACTGACCAAATATGTAACAGRATATTAATAATCCACCAAAAAACAAAACAATTTGCAGGTTTTCCTAATGTTTTTGAAATCTGCCTAAAAATTATTTAATGACAGGACAAAATAAAACCTTTAAGCGTAGTCCCAGGTAGGGAGAAGGATAAATTTTTGAGGGAGAAGATTATGGGGGTTTGTGTAACAACATGCTTTCTAAAGCTGGGATACCAGTAGATAAATGTAAGCAAATCTAGAATTAAAATGTGAATTTATCTCTTCACTTTAATTTATCCAGTAATTTTATTACATGAGTTGGCTAGTTCATTTTTTTCACATAAATGTACTACTCAAATTTGGAGAAAGACAAGCCTAGGACAGAGGTAGTATGTTGGGAATGCGCTCCGTTCTGTTATTCTGTTATTCTGTTATGCAAACTGTTGTTTTCAGGCTGTGAACTTTATGTGAATTACTAATAGTGAAGTGTTTCTATCTGTAGTTTTCTGCTATTTGATGTGACTTTGGAACTGTATCATTCTTGCAAGTGAAATCCCAGAGTGCCAGCAGAGATCAGGCAGAGGAAGGAGCGGCTGTGTAAGGTTAGGTATTGCCACCTCACGGGGCACATTCCAGTTCCTTTTTGCTGCATTATCAGTTTGCTGTTGGCAARGATCAGAAGAACTTCCACAAAAAGGCAAAATAGGGGTTGAGTGATAGAACTGTGGAAGAGTTCAACGTATGAAAGGTGTACCAGACTGGCACTGAGGCAGAGCCACAGGGATGTGTCCTGAGGGGGATGTGATGGGTGATAAATATCTCAGTGTTTTTAGTCTCTATCTCTCACTGTTTTGAGGCACAACATCCAAAATGAAGTGACAGATTCTGTGACAGTTTTGGTGCTAACCTTGAGTTCTGTTTCTCACAGGGCAAAGCTCTGCCGGGCTACAGAGATTCATCTGTGTAAGGCAATCTGGGAGC
The DNA here is from genome assembly GCF_030028575.1 of Malurus melanocephalus. Classification (NCBI taxonomy): domain Eukaryota; kingdom Metazoa; phylum Chordata; class Aves; order Passeriformes; family Maluridae; genus Malurus; species Malurus melanocephalus. The sequence continues at coordinate 396,887 of NW_026623573.1, forward strand.
CCAGAGCAGCCAMGAGCAGCAGCTCTTGTGAACCTGTTTGTGATTTCAAACTGGGAAATTTAACAGCCAGTTGCTCTGTCCTGCAGCATGGCCCAAACCCTGCTGCCTCTGGATTCAGCTGCTTTCTCCTGACCTCTGACCTCCTCACCCCACCCCCTTACTCTTGTAACAACGTGGTTGATAAGAGAATAGAGCAGTTATGAAAGGAAGTGATGAGACAACCTCTGACAAAGTTCAAAATCAAAATAGATTTAGGGGGGAAAGCCTTCATTCCCCAGGTGAGTGACCCAGTCTGGGATCCTTGTACAAATTTACAAGGGCAGAGAATGCATTTATCCCAAAAGGCCAGGATATCTCCAATTAAAGAACTGCAAAGAAAAAGGCAGTTTCTACAACCATTATGGAGCTGGGAGATAGTTYAGGGAAGGGGGAATTCAATGATCARTGGGCAARTCAACTGGAACTTGCTTTGAAGCAAGAAAATCTTCCACTACAGGCTCATCTTGAGAAGTACTTGGGGCGTTGGGAGGCTCAGTGTTTTCAGCAATCCTCAGTGTGTAAAAAACAGTTACACCTTTTCAGTTGACATTTGAAGGACACTAGAATCTGTCAGCAACCTCAAAAMCACCTTGTTTTGTCTCAGAATATTCTTGGTTACCTGGTGAAGTGTCGTGTGCTCAATGTCTGGAGTAACTGTTACCAGTACTCGAGGTACAAACAAAAATGCTTCATCTTGAGGTTCTGCTTGAGAAGGAAGAACTCTTTAGCCAAAAACTCATTAGCCTAACGATGCTGCTGTAATTTCCTACTCCATTGGAAAGTTATTACCTTATCTCTAGATGAATGTATTGGCTGCTTTGTAAAGGGCTAACGATTACAAAATACAAATTTATGCTAAAAGAATTTGTAGARGGCAAGGAGCAGAGGGAATGACAGAGAATGCCAGGGTGGCTATTTTTAAAAAAAACAAATTAATAAAAGGCAAACCGTTTTGTTGGAAGTTGGCTCTTCTGTTTGGGATTTTTCTTTTCTTTTAGGAAGGAACCAAATGAAGTTGGATGATTTCATCAACCGTATTACATTTTGTCCTTTAGGTAGCAAATCTTGAATTACAGTTGTTAAATTTATTGTTCAAAAATCAAGCAACAAGTTTTGATAGTTGGAATTGAAACTTGAGCATTTGATACTTTGTTTATTCTTCTGTTTAAAAAAAAAAAAAAAAAGTACAAAAACAAAATATCATTTTCCATGTTCCTGTACATCTGGCTCTTCTTCACACACGTTTACTTTCCAGAATGCCTTTACTACTTCTTTAAATGGTGTAGCAGAGACACCAAGGCTGACCTTCAATGGATGTTTATTTGGCTCCAGATTTTCTCTCTGTCACAAAATTTATCTCAAAATTTGCTCTCTGTCTCATCAAAATCTCATTAGAAACTGTCACTCAGTATTTTATACATAAAAATGTGTCAGACATGCCTTTAGGGAAAAATTTGTTGCATTAATTTGCTGCATAATAAAATCTTCTAGGGACATTCAGGTAAATATAAAAGCTTTCATTCATGAACATTTCCTGAAACTTTGTAAAACACAAATCTGTAAGGGGGAATGCTCTCTTAAACCCAAGAGACGGCCAACATATTTTCCATTCAAAATTGTAAGAGTTTTGTTTGCAAAATCAACTTCTGGTACATTTACTATTTCATCACATTTCAAGTGATACACTGAAACTGTTTGGTTTGATCTATTTCACCTCTTGTTTACTGACCTGAAGTGAGGCAAGCTTGGATACTGCAATTCTTCAAAGGGCTATTCAGCAAATGTCTGGCTTTTACAGATCACTAGTTTTCTCCTCAAGGGAAGCTGAGAGTAAACGCTTTGAGTATTGTTCATTCTTTATATATGAAAAAAAAAATCTGTTACTGCAATCAAAATAAAGAAACATAAATATATAAAGACAAAAAACTTGTAGTTTCAAGATTCAGGCACTGATATTACTGGTATCATTAACACCTCTGTGTCTAAAATCTCTATGGCCTCCTACCTACATAAAAACTRTTGTACAAAGTGTATTTAGTTGAACTTTCTGTAAATAACCAGGATCTCCTCCTAAGACTCATGAAGTCTCAGACTTGTGGTTTCMCCATTCAGTTTCATTGGAATGTTAAGTTCTGGACTCACTTTTTCTCTAATTTGAAGTTTTACGAACCTTCTGTTAAGGTACTATAGTGGTTACTCTGAAATCACCCCCAGAGAACTTGTCCTACACCTAATTACACATCTCATAACTTCCTTGCAAGCCAAAAAAAAGGAAAGCTGATGAAGCACAGGAGGTGCAGAGATGTTTCTTATGAGAATCTCAGAAAWTGCCTTTTATTTCTTGCGTTGGAATAGAGTAAATTAAGATCCGGTACTTTGTTAGGAGTTCTGACTGGTTAATCACAGAGTCTGCTCCGAGTTCACTATTATTTCTCATACCTACGGGATGGAAATTGCCTGTTAACCAAGTGGAGATSAGCCAAAAMCTTYTTCTCAAGGATATTTCCATTGGCTSCCAGCCTCAGCCTGCCACTTCACTCCCCGTTTGTCCCTCACGAAAAATGCTCACTGATTCCACAGGCACTGGGTGTCCCCTCACTGTCCCCCGGGCTACAGCGTCTGGCACAGGTGGAGAATGTATCCGCTGTGCCTTTGCTTCAATCCATGCCTTTTATTCCGAAAAACATTTTATTTTGTGCAGGCAGAGCAAAAGGAGCGCTATCCCGGGCTCTCCCGAATGTTGGAGCAGGGTTTTGGGAAGAGCTTCACCACTGTAGGGCAGCACACGACAGCACAATGCTCTGCTGCACTCCGGCTACATTTTCTATATTGGATTTTTATGTRCAGCAAATCTTTTGATGAGCACAGCGACCACATTTGAACAAGGATTTTGTCTGTTGGAGAGCCTACTGCTTATTTTTGAACAGGGGTTTTTTTTGGCCTTTTTTTTTTAACCAAGCAATGCATGGAAGACAGTGTAATTTCGTTTTACTATTTTTCAGTTAGAAACGGAATGAGAATAAAGGATCTTTTAAATAATTAATCGGCAAAACTCCTGGCTGGCCTCCAAATCCCAGAACACACCCTCACCCTCCCCTTTCTCACGGTTAAACTCTTACACAACTGAGGAACGGGAGTGGATCTGAGGAGAGACAAAAGAACGCTCTTGCTCACAAGGTCTCACAAATGCCTCTCTCCTTGCCTGAGGCCTGATTCTRTGATCAGTTGGCATTGTAAACTTGTCCCCTGTTCATCTGTCTCCAATTCCTTGTCCCTCCCTTCCCTGGGGACCCTCTCGGCCCGCTGTGTTCCCTCAGCATCCCCGGGAAGGGTCCCAGGGACAATTCAGGAATGGGAACAAATCCTGTCCCACAGGCTGCCCTGCCCGGCCACAGAACAGCCTCGGCAACAGCGAATGTGGCTCCCACAGCACCTCTGCTCTGCCCAAAGATGCCCACTTGCACTCTCCACAGCCACCCCCTTTTTTTTTTTTTTTTTTT
>NW_026623573.1:401130-414257 GCF_030028575.1 Malurus melanocephalus
CTCCGGGCTGAGGCGAGAAGCGCCGGCTGTGAGGGCGGGAGGCCGGGGCTGCGCCGGGCCCGCGGCTCCGCGGGTAGAAGGGAAGAAAGCGGTGCAGGTTTTGCTCCTTCTCCGTTAATAATCGCTGTTTGTCGGGGGTTCGGGAGGCTTGCGGTGCTGAGCCGAGGTGTGTGTGCTGCCGTGGGCAAAAAGAGCCTGAATATGGGAGTGTGAGGGGAAACGGGACGGGGGAGGCTGACCTGACTGTGCTTGTGAACAGCAAGATGATGAGGATGGGGAGGGAGAAGATGATGCCGAAGTGCAGCAAGAGTGCCTGAAGAAATTTTCAACCCCTGACTATATAATGGAGCCGTCTATATTTAACACTTTAAAGAGGTGAGTGTGACCTGATGTGTGTTATGGTGTGTTAGAGGTGTGGTGTTGTCATTTCATATGGAAATGTGTGAAAATGTATAAACGGTGCTGTTGTTTTCCCTTTAAATTCAGTGTTCAACAGTTGGGTTTTTGTTTTTTTTTTAATTTTGATACGACTGAAATAGTTCTTCTGTAATCCTTTCATCAGATATTTCCAAGCAGGAGGATCTCCAGAGAATGTTATCCAGCTCCTTTCTGAAAACTACACTGCAGTGGCACAGACTGTCAATTTGCTGGCAGAGTGGCTCATTCAGACAGGTAKGACAYRTATAACAGTGTAGTTTGGTTCTAKAGTCCTTCTTCTGYCAGAAATACCTGAATTTGTGGCAAMTTTGATATTCAGGAAGTGGATTGTTATAAAGTTGTCATCCTGTATGTGGTTAMATCCTTTATAATAATAGGTTTACTCTGCTTGGAAAATAATGAAGTAATATGTTGATGAAATGCCAACGAACTGTGCTATGAAAGGTTTTATAGTTGAAACAACTGCATAAATTATAGTTTCTCTTTAATTTCATTCAAAGGGCAAGGGTGCTGTTATATAGCCAATATAAGCAGTGTTTGRTATTTTTAATAGACTTATGTAATCAATATTTCATTATATTACCAGAATTATTACACTCTGATTTCAGAAATGTAAAACTAGTCATTGCTGTTTGTATATTATTTTGTAGACTACTATTATAGACACTGATAATATATTAAAAGGACKAACCTTAGTGTGCAGTAAGGTCAGTTTGTGCCGCAGCCCTGGTAATCCCTTTTTTAGTTGAGATACACCTGCATTTTGGTGTCACACCAGTAGCAGTCCTGTGGGATGAMTGGCACTGCACTTCGTGTGTCTGAGGAGGAGAGCAAGAGAAAGGGAGTAGTGTGACCCTGCCTCAGATCCTAAACAGTTTAGCATTTAGGAAAAAAAGGTGTGAAATCTGTAAATCTGAATCAGTATGGCTTTAGAACTGGTGGCTCTCCCCTCATCTTCTCTGTGTGGATAAATTTTGGAGGTACTTTCTGTTCTCATTGGAAAATGTGAGATGCTGCTGCTGCGTTCCATTGGATTGCATTGCATCTGCCAAGTGTTTTGTTTCTTTTGTACAGGTGTTGAGCCAATGCAAGTTCAGGAGACTGTAGAGAACCACTTAAAGAGCTTACTTATCAAGCACTTTGACCCTCGGAAAGCAGATTCCATCTTTACAGAGGAAGGAGAGGTGTGCATGGAATCCCTCTTGCTGTCCCTTGTGGATCCTTCTGGTTGCCTTCATCTGATGGAGTGGTGGATGGTGGGGAAAGGGAAATTGTATCTTCAAAGCACTTTGGTTGAGGGACAACTGGTTTCAGAAAACCAYCTCTGTCTCACTGGAGTCCTCAGAAGTTTAGAGAACTTGGAAATGTGGAAGGCATCCTCCTTTGTAATAAAACTCTGTAGAACAACTCACAGGACTCCTCAGAGGTAAAAGCATTGCTTTTATGATCCTGACAACTAGATATTCTTAAATTTCTCTCTGTTGCTCTGATCTTTTCAGACTCCAGCCTGGCTTGAGCAAATGATAGCACATACCACGTGGAGAGATCTTTTTTACAAATTGGCAGAAGCCCATCCCGATTGTTTAATGCTTAATTTTACTGTGAAGGTAAAATACTTCAGTCTAATAACTAAGAATATCCACAGAGGGTTAATGGTTGTGGCATCAGATGTTAGCTGTGGTCTTGCTTGTATCTTTTATGTATTCATGCTAATACTTATTAGTAAATGTAACTTTGGTGGGAGGACTTGTGCTACAGGTTGCAAGCAGTGAGTGTAGTTTCCCTGTCTGACTACTGCTTTTTCAATTTTTGTTGAGGTGTGGGGGTTTTCTTTTTGTTTCTTTGTTTTCCTTTGATTTCTATTTGAAAATTCTGGATTTCTGCTGCAGTGGAATGTTTCAGTCAGTTTTGTATGTTTCTGTGAGAAGAAAAGAATTTTATATTTTGGTGTGCTCTGCTATATTACATACCATTATGCTTTATTTCATTTTTGCTATGTCTTTATAAGTTTCATTTTCCACAATATGAATTCCAGTAAGTGTATACAGAGGTGAAACGTAGATTTATGTGTTCGTCTAGATTTGTTAGGATATCAGAAATGTGAATGTAAATTAATGTAAGATTTCTGTGATGTTTTTATTTTTAAAGCTTATATCTGATGCTGGCTATCAAGGCGAAATAACCAGTGTTTCAACAGCATGTCAGCAACTAGAAGTATTTTCCAGAGTCCTGCGTACATCTCTGGCAACAATTTTGGATGGAGGAGAGGAAAACCTTGAGAAAAACCTCCCTGAATTTGCTGTAAGTTTGGTTTTTGCGTATTTTTTCCCCCCATATTATGTGTTCTGCTTTCCATTAGAAAATACAGACCATTGTGGGATTGTAGACAGTCTTGGTGTCCTACATAACTTACATACAAACTTATGAAGAGAAGGCTTACCTGGGTATAAATGCAGAAATTTGCTTTTCGGTTATTCTGTGACCAAGAATTCTTTGGGTTGCTTATGGGACAATTCTTATATTTATTAAATGKATTGTAAAAAGGTGGAGGTAGAACTGTTGCCCTTCACATTTAATGCAAGTTATAAGATCAGTCTTGTCARTCCCTTGGCAAATGAAAATAGTTCTTTTATCATCACATCGGTGTGAAAGTTGCCATCTGAATCAACCCCAGCACATGTTCWGTGTTGAGAAATAACACAGTCATTTCCACATGGCTTTGAACTTCTCTTAGTGTTTAAAAACTGCAGAGATTGAGCATAAGTAGTATAGGTTTYCCTCTCAATTTTGGCATTTAATAAATAAAGTTCTCAATTCAGCCATTTCTTCTTGTGTGGCTTCAGTGCTTTTCTGTACTTTATTCTTGACTGTTGGGTTTTTACCTTTGTTGTTTAGATGTTTGTGGTTTTTTTTTTTCTTTGCAATGTTGCTGTTTGTGTTTTTTCCCGCCTTTGCTCTCACGGCAGTGTAATCACAGCAAGGCACTGGGATGTTTGTTGCTGACTGACTGGTGAGGTTTGTGCTGTGTGCTTTCACAGAAGATGGTGTGCCATGGAGAACACACTTACCTCTTTGCTCAGTCCATGATGTCCATCCTGGCCCAGGAGGAGCAGGGGGGCTCTGCAGTCCGACGGATCGCTCAGGAGGTTCAGCGATACGCCCAYGAGAAGTGAGTGGCAGCTCTGGGATCAGGGAAATGTAACTCACCAGAATCTGTAAACTCATCCTTTGTTACCTTTCGACAGCAMAAGGAGAATTTTTAGCTGCAACAGAGCAGTTCTTGTAGCAGGGCTTGAATTTGGGAACAGCAGAAAAGTTCATTGTCCCTGTACGAGAGAAACCTGAAATTAGGAAAGCAAAGCATTGAAGTTTCTGTCCATTAAGAAATATTCTTTTTTCTTGTTCTRTGAACATTTTGGAAACCAACAAGGCAAACACAGGCCTATTTCTCTGATTACCCGGGATATAGCCCTGATGTATTACCTCTCATAGAATATGCCTTGTTGACTCAGTCTGAATATCTGAATTAAGAAAATAAGTCACTGTGTGTGTTTCTCTTCCTGCAGAGGCCACGATGCCAGTCAGATAACCTTAGCACTGGGTACTGCAGCCTCATATCCCCGAGCCTGTCAGGCTCTCGGGGCAATGCTGTCCAAAGGAGCTCTGAATCCAGCAGATATCACTGTCCTCTTCAAAATGTTTACAAGCATGGACCCACCTCCAGTAGAATTGGTCAGTAGTTATCTTTTTGTAACTTGTGAAATTTATTTCTGTTACAGTAGCACTCAGAAATGGGATGTCTTGTGCAAAGTCTTGTGTGGGCGCTAATTAGCCCTTGCTCATCCCTCTGTAATTGTCAGTAATTCCTGAATGTGAAACTGCTACTTTTGGTTTGCATTAGCTTCTTAGTAGTTTTGCTGGGGGGGTTTAATAATTTAAAGGGTTTTTTTACTTATAACTAAATTAAAAGTTCTAACATGGGTTCTGGTAATAAAGAGCAAGATTCTGATACTTTAGCTATCTGGTCTGTAACTCTCTTTCCTTGTTTTTTCCTTTCTGGCAAATATCTGTGTTTCTTCAGAAAACTATGTAATGCCCTCTAAAGAAAAACAATGTGTTATYTTGTTCTATGCAAGGTATATCGGATGCAATAACTCCAATCCTATTCACCTCTCATGATTCTCAGGCTCTGATAAATTGTTCATTCTCTTCACAGATTCGAGTGCCTGCATTTCTGGACCTCTTCATGCAGTCCTTGTTTAAACCAGGTGCTAAGATCAACCAGGATCACAAACACAAATACATCCACATACTGGCATATGCAGCTAGTGTTGTAGAGATGTGGAAAAAGGTAATGTTCAYTTCTGTGAATAGCATTATTTTTGCCTACAGCAGAAGAAAATACATGGTTGCAAAGTTGCTTGTTTTAAAATTTTGTATTTAGCTTGATTTACTTATTTTAATATGAAATGTTTCTGGCTTCAATTGAAATGATTAACAAGCATAGATCCTGATACTGCAACATACTGTAAAAGTCTGAGTGCACTGAGATTTAAATAAAGCAAGCATCCTTGTACTTCAGCTCACTCTTAATTAATTTTCCTGAAACTTGCATGTGAGTCTAAATTTTGAGACACAGGATACAATCCTAGGCTCATTGCAGGTTACAAATTCCTTCCCTTGAATAGCCAAAGACATCTGCAACTTTTGCATTCAAACTTTGCAATAATTTTGCAGAACAAGAGAGTCAGTATCAACAAGGATGAACTCAAGTCAACCTCAAAAGCCATCGAAACTGTTCACAATCTGTGTTGCAATGAAAACAAAGGAGCATCAGAGCTGGTTGCAGAGCTGAGCACTCTCTATCAGTGCATCAGGTGAGCAGACAGGCTGGGAATCTCTCATGAAGACATAAATCCTGTCTTTCACACAGAATTTGTCCTCCTTGGGTCACAGAACATGCCCATCTGTGCCACTGGAGAAAGATGGCAGATGACTTTGTCTTCCTAATAAAATTTACATTTATTTTTCATGCTGCTGTACTAAAGTGACCTCTCTCTGTAGGTTCCCAGTGGTGGCTATGGGTGTGTTGAAGTGGGTGGATTGGACAGTGTCAGAGCCACGGTACTTCCAGCTGCAGACTGAYCACACTCCAGTTCACCTGGCACTGCTGGATGAGGTAAGAGTGTCTATAAAACTTTGCTGGAGAGCAAGAACAATTTTGATGCTTGTGTAACACCCAGGCCACTGCCTGTCATTTGCAGTAAGGCAGTAAATATGCAGAGATGAATCTATTCAGAGTTAATTATTTGGTTTTGTCAGCTCAGCAGTATTTACGCCAGGAAAACTTGGGCGTCAAAGAAAGAAATAATGGAATACTTTTCTAAATTAATGTCTGTCTGGCACTGAGCATCAATGTAAATTTGTCTGGTGCATTGTGTATTAAATTGCAGTTCTGAGGATCTCAGTTTGCTGTCTTGTTTGCAGATCAGTACATGCCATCAGCTGCTTCATCCCCAAGTTCTACAACTTCTTGTCAAGCTCTTTGAAACAGAACATTCTCAGCTGGATGTGATGGAGCAGGTGATTCTCARAAGGATTCAGTATTTGTGTTCCTTSATATCAGTCAGTCCTATCCAATTCAGCAGCTTTTGCTCTCACAGCAATTTTCATTTAGAAATTGTTAAAATGTAGCATAGCAGATATTGAAGCTGTAAAAATTGCATACTTTGAGAGCAAGTTCTGATGTGTTGGCTCTTCGGTCCCTGCACCACCAGCTGGAGTTGAAGAAGACTCTCCTGGACAGGATGGTGCACCTGCTCAGCCGAGGGTAYGTCCTGCCTGTTGTCAGCTACATCCGCAAATGCCTGGAGAAGCTGGACACGGACATCTCGCTCATCAGATACTTTGTGACAGAGGTCAGCAGCAAAAACTGTTCACTCAAGTCTAGAGATCAAGTTTAACATCAGCTGCATGTRTTTTGGATATTCAGAAATACTCCTGGTTCAGGTCAGATTCTGAGCCGTGTCTCAGTGTTCACCAGGATGTGATTTGGTCCTACTGGTCCTGACTTCTGGCAGTAATAAGGTACTGGATAGAGTACCACAGGAATATATGGTTAATTATTTGTATGGAGAACAAGAGGTCCTAAATGCCACTAGTATGCTTTCAAAACTAGTATGTGAATGAAATACTGTCCCTCCTACCCCTGTAAGTGGAAGAATTATCAGTTTATGTCTGCTGTTTCAGGTGCTTGATGTGATTGCTCCTCCATATACCTCAGAYTTTGTACAGCTTTTTCTTCCCATCTTGGAGAATGAAAGTATTGCGGGAACTATAAAAACAGAAGGTGAACACGACCCTGTCACTGAGTTCATAGGTGAGTCACATTAATTCCTTGCACACCTGCTCCCATTTGTGTTTGTTACAACTTGCAAACAATGTTTAGGAGGAAGATTGCTAAAAATAGGAATGCCTGCCAGCTGTTTTCACAGACAACTTCCCTTTTCAGGGCCTGTGTTTAGCAATTTTCCTGAAATCAAGAATCTGTGGGTAGTAGTGAGGAAATTGAAGATAAATAACTGCTTTTTGAGAACTAGCACTGCAATAAAGAAAGAAGAGGAATTGAAGTTGTCTGTCATAATATACTTCATCCTGAAACAAAAATATCTGTCCAGACCCTAAAATCCTAATTATTTACATAATGCAAAAATCCATACGCAAATTTATAAATCAGAAAATCATAGTAATGTGGGGGTTTTTTTCTCTCCTTTTAAGCTCATTGCAAATCTAACTTCATTATGATGAACTAAGCAGTGGACCAAGAATTCAGACAGAGCTCACRATCACTGCTTTGCCGTGTTCTTCACCAGTGAAGTTCTGTAACTGGGCAACACAGCAGCAAGAAAAAACCAACAAAACCAACAAACCTAAAACAAGGAGGAAGGGGCTGAAGGGCATTTGATGGACTTGCACAGTGACCTTGAAGTTCTTATCAGAGGAGTGTTTGTGTTTCATATCGGAGAACTGTTAATGTCATTTGGAAAATGGAGTGATACCAAAGGATTTTCTGTTGTTGCACAGATCAGTATAAATCAGTGTCCTGAAGAGGATGGATAACAAGAAACAGATTTATGAAAGAACATTATTTTGATTACGTGCAGAATTTGTTATTGATTCTTTGTGTAATACACAAGATCTGAAGAATGGGGAAGATAATTCCTACAAAAAACACTTTGTAGATAGTTCTTTGAATAGGTCTTGAATGCTYTAGGCTTTGATGTTGCAAGTTGTAAAAAATAGGAGTTTTTGTGATTAGCTTGGTGCTGCAGAGAAGCCCTAATGCCTGTTTCTCACCTTTGCATTATATTAGAAATTTTAAGTATTCTACATCTTCACTGCTATGAAAAAGACCCTGTTTTGTGTAACACAAGAGGAGTTGTAACAAGGCTAGTTTTGTATTACCAGATGAATTTTATGTGAGTGTGTTACCTTTCAGAATCTATTTTTTGCTAAATAGATGCATCAGATGTTAMTGGTAAGTTTCATTACCATGTCATTACTGTCCAAAAACTATGAATGTGTCATGAAATTTCATAACTGCTTGTTGTGGCTTTGTTTTTATACTTATCTCTACTCTGTCCTGGTTGATGCCAAACAGTGGGGGATACACCCAGAAATATGACTTACCTTTGAATAAAGGTGTTCTTTCTTTTCCAGAGATGTCTTTCAAAGTTTTATTAAGMTCACTCCTCTCTGTTCATTGGGCCAGATTTCTTTTTACACCCCTCACTTTTAAACAAAGAGTAGTTTCCTTGAACAAACAAGCCCATTTTGCTTTTTCAAGCACATTTTTCTGCAGAACCTGCTTTCTAAAAGATGCTGAAATTTTAAGTTCAACTGAATGTAAATTTAAAAAAGGAAATTGTCTGAAAAGGACAAAAGTTGCTTCTGCAGCTTTTTAGAACTTTGAATAGAAGATTTACTATCATTCCCTTTAGACTTGCATGACACCTAYGTTTCATAGTTTAAATAAATTAGCATACAGGTTTGGCTTTCTGCAGCTCTTGACTTAATTCCACAAAGGAACAAACTACAGAAACAATTCATCTTATAAAGAATCAATTTAAGATATAGCCCTGTATATGCTCTTAGTGATAATCAAGTTTGTTCTGTGTCCRCTGCAACTTTGCCAGCAGTTTGAACCAAGTTTATTTTTGCTTTCCTGCACTCACCTTGCTATCACTTCCTCTAAACAATTCCTCTGCACTAAGCCTGTAGCTGATTTTTAACTTGTTAAACCTTGTGTGATGCTGTGATCAGTGCTGTTATACGACCACATTCATACCTAGTTGTTCCATCAGGCCTTTCACAAGAAAAAGTCCAGTGAAAGTAGCACCATCCACAAGGAGACAACCACACACATATATGGTAAGCTCTTATAATATCCCCTCATGTAAGAGAAAAATCTGTTTATTAAATGCAATTAACAATGCAAGTTAATAACATTTGATATGGCACTGATTTATCAAATTAGTGAGGAGTTCTGGGTTATGGCAATTTATATTTTGCCTCTGTGCCCTTTTTCTCCTAAAATCACATATTAAAGCAAGAAMATTTGAGCAAAACCAAGACAAATAAGGAAGTGTTTAGACTTCTGCTGGTCAAAGTAATTCCTATTATATCATTTTGGTGGATAAAAATAACCTCATTATTTTAGGCTTCCAACACCACTGTTTCACCAGAAGGTCAAGGAAACAGGATTTAATACTTTGAATTTATTAAGTCCAGACTTACGGATTTTGCATCACTGCAACATATTTGCTCAGTACCGTCAGAGAATTTAAAGTAAGCTCTAGACCCAAATATTGAGTAYATTTTTCCAACACAGCTACATTATTTGTATTTAAAAAAATAGATATTTACATGTACCCGTTCAGWGATTCAGTCAGTATGATTTTAATACTGTGCATTAAGGTGGAAAAACTCCTTCATGGGTAAATGACTTAGGTTGTGAATAGTTATCTCAAGGCAGTTCTGTATTTTTTGAAGGCATCTGGKCTAATTTTGCAAAATTGCCTGATGGTGTTGAACTGTGAAAGAGTCTTAGGCTATTATTCTATAAACAAAAAGAGGTCGTGCTGGGAAGCTTCCAAAGTACCTAAACAAAAAGATGTACCATGTAGAATCAAGGAAGTATAGGATCTCCATATGCACAGTCCTCTTCAATAGCCAGATTGTAGTCTGCTCCTCTTCCACCCTTATAGGCACTTGTCACAATCCTCAGCCAACCTCTTTCACCCTGTAAAGGATTTAATTTGCATTTCAAATTAGGAAACACAACTGTAGAAACGACATTGTCGAGTCTGTTCTGTCTGCCAAATATGATTTACATGAATGCAGGAATTCACTCAAGCTGAAGTGTAACCCTGCATTCACAGGGGAACCTGCTCTGGCAAATTTGCATCCCACCGATCAGCCCAAGTATGTGGCTTGATTTTTGCCTACAACTAACAGCAGTTTCCAGTTGCCTATAACAGGAGCTGCACGTCCTGGAAAGGCAGAAGTTAGGATTGAGCTGACATTACTCCAGTAGCTTTGGCCAAATATTCTTGTCRTTAGATTAGCTGCGTTTCATTTTCAAACTGTTAATCTCGTTCAGAGAAAGGTTCAGCTTTATATCCACAGGCTGTAGCTTTGYAAGTGACAAACCCCACCTTCCTTCCCAAGTCAAAAGTGTGTTCCCGTATTTCCTTACCCAGGGTTCACCCCAGGAGTTACGAACTATCCAATATTCTGTTCCATTTTCCACACCCCAGCCAGCCACAGACACGATGTGATTCACTGTTGGTGAAGGGTTGTACTCTGTGTACAATCCCCCTGTGTAAGCGTCCAGCTTTTCAGTAGCCATTATGCCACAGCTGTAAGAAAACAGAAAAGTTTTTAYACAAGGGGATCATGGCAAGGGCCTGGCTAGAAACCAGTTGGTTTTCTTGCATTTTGAATTCTGAGCTCAGTTTATATACAAATAAGCTAAAGCCAGAGCTGCTGACATGCTASGATGAAAATGTACACTGAGTTTCAAGTATTTCACTCCCAGTATTACTGGTAGATAAAYATTTTCTTTTTTACCTAATTGGTCCATTAGTGTAGATCTCTGCCATCATTTTTTCTCTTCCACTGACAGACCCATAGTCAGCAACTTTCCAGAGAGTGTAGTTCTTGATCACGTGGCATTCTCCAAAAGTGACACAAGTTCCACACTGGTTGAATTTCTTACATTCTATAAGACAAAGGTGAGATTATCACTGCAGGAGGGTGCTTTTCTTAAGTGAAGTGATGATAGGAGACTAAGCTTTTATAACTTAATTGAGTAACTTCAAAGTAATTAATAATACATATTCTCTCTGGTGACTCATTTACTTTTTGGAAACCACATTTAAACCACATTTCAAGTCCCTATTATCACCAGTTATTATTCTTTGCTTCATAGGTATAAATGCTTTGATGAGGACATAGAGAAACCATTCCAGTCATACATGACCAGACAAAGGTTAAATTTCTCCTCTGTTAAGCTTGAAGTGACACTTGTACATATTTCAATACATCAGAGATTGTGTGTCAGAGATTTCAGAGATTAAATTAAAACAATTCAGCTGTACAAACTTGCCTGAGCATGATTTAGTGCTACACTGTCTGTCTGGAGTAGGAGACACACATAGGCCCGTAAAGAAAACCTGTTCTGTCAGTCAAACTGCAGGAAGCACTACTCTGAAAACCCAAGAAAATTTTTTAATGCACTAAGATCTGCTAAATGTGGGCAGAAATGCTACAGCAAAGCAGAGACATCCTACTTTGATCCTTGGCTTGGTAGTTGTTGCAGGTCTCGTCAGGAATGCCGTGGTCGTGGGCGTACATCCAGACCCCAGAGTGATCCCCACCCTCACAGGACCCAGCATCAGCACAGTCAATGACATTCTGGACAGACAGGTAGGCAGAAGGCCAGGCACCCTTCCTCTTGATGTTGATTCGATCTGTAAGGATAAAAAAATGGGGTTTGTTACTGGAATACGTGGGTGGCTACACGTGGAAACTGGTTTTGAAACTGTCTCCTCTTCACTGAACCTATAACTGTTTGCAGACAGCAGCACTTGTGGTTAGAAAAGCCCCTGCTGTCAGCAGTGAGGAACACAGCATGACCTAATTCACACCAGAGGCTGAGTTATTATTGTGGGTTTCCATTAGGAGGSTTTTTTCCATTAAAAACTCGGCAAAAACATGCAGATGAATAAGATCTGCCTAAAGCCTTGAGCCCTAGACCTCTTTTAATTCAATCCACACTTTTGAAAACTTCCAGATCTGTTTCCTAACTTTGACAGCAAAGAGTTTTCAAATGCATATCATAAAATCAGCTCTGACCAGCATCTTTTGGAGACATTTATGTATWAGTCCATGCATAAACATAAGCCCATGGAGCCCAGGTTGCTGGCCCTGAGAGACAGTCTTAATGCAGGAGAAAGCCCTCTGAGTTATCTCCTTGCTGTTACATCAGCATCTCACTGTTATCCTGCCCTCTCAGACACACACTRCCACCCTGCTGCCTTATTTTGTCAGAAACAACAAGCTTACTTRGCAGAAAAGCTTCCTGATGAGTATTTATAAACTGCTTCTCAGTCTGCATTAACAGTCTTAACTGATGCCACTGTAGTAGTTTAAATCCTATTGGTACCAACACTGTTGTTGCACTRTTGCGTGCAAATCATTCTCTCTAGAGCCACTACTTCTCCATCTGTAGCAAACCACTACTTCCCCTTAACTAAGAAAAAGGCTGATAGAGAGATTCCTGCTGAAATCAGACTTGTGTGTCTGCTGTGGGGATCATTTGAATGACAGGGCTCCTGTAGCAAATATCCCCCAAGAGGCAACTTCTTTCGCTTCCTCATTCTCAGCATGGCTGGAGCAGCCCCTGCTGTAGTGCAGCAGGCTGAGGTACCAGAAAGGAGAAGGAGACTTGAAAACTGCTTTTGCATCTGCTGTCGCCATCACTACACCTCCAAGCACAGGTCAGAAACCCCAGGWCCTAAAGAGCAGATTGGGATGGCTATGACCACATTCCTTCTGCAAACAGGTTTTTAACCACACCAGCATTCCCCSCTTTCTCCCTTTGGATAAGGTGGAAACAGCCTCACTCCCATGGCTTTCCCAATTAAAGCCAACCCTCATTGCCTTCAGCTTGGGGACTTCACAGACATCTCAGCCTCGGGTTTGCTGCCTTAATCACTGCAGTGATTCAGCACCTTAGACCAGCTGTCAGTAACCTGAAGCTAAACTTCCTTTGCTTCCCGAAAACTCSCGATCCCGGCGGGCAGCAGCCCGGCAGGTGAGCCCGAGCGTACCTGCCAAGGCGCTGGTGCTGCCGTGAGCCCAGCAGGAGCCGCAGTACTGGGGGATGTGCTGGTTCCGAGTGGTGCTGGCGTAATTCACCCCGTTCACGTTCCTCCAGTCCCAGCTCTGCGGCAGCGCCGACACGTCCAGGTACTCGTGCGGSCGGGGGTAGGTCCTGCGGGGGAACGGGGTGGGGGTTTTTGTTAAAAATCCCAGGATTTCACTGAGTTTCGTAACGAGGCCGAGTGTCCGGCGGGGTCACGTGATCGCTCCGGGCCCCGAGGTCTCGTGACCGCCCCCCCCCC
>NW_026623573.1:414488-436215 GCF_030028575.1 Malurus melanocephalus
CCCCGAAACAGGGGACCCCCCAGTCCCGGGGACCCCCCGAGCCCCCGGGGACCTCCAGAGCACCCCCCAAGCTCCGGGCACCTCCCGAGCTCCGGGCATCCCCCGCGCCCCCGGGCACCCCCAGAGCCAGGGGATCCCCCGAGCTCCGGGCACCCCCAAGCCCGCCCGGGGACCTCCTGAGCCAGGCGGCTCCCCAGTCCCCGGCACCCCCCGAGCCCCGGGCACCCCCTGAGCCTCTGGGCTCCTCCCGAGCCAGGGGACCCCCCGAGACCCCGGGCACCTCCCGAGCCCCGGCTGTGCCTGCGCAGCCCTTCCCCCGGGAAGGGCCGGGAGTAGCACCGAGAGGGAAGAGGGGACAAAGCGGCCGGAGCTCACCTGAGGCCGGCAGCCTTGCGCGGGGCCGGTTTGTAGCAGTGCTGCCCTTCCCTGAAGTAGAGCCCGGCGCGGGCGGGCGGGCAGAGGCAGCCGCAGAGCAGCAGCAGCAGCACAGGGATGAGAGGCTGGAGCGGCGGGGCCATGCTGGGACAGCGGCAGCTGCCGGGACACGGCCGGTCCGGGCTCTGAGGGCGGAGGGAGGGAGGCGCGGAGGGACGGCCGGGGCGGGGCTCACCTGAGGCGGGCGGGGACAGCGGCACCGAGCCGGGGTGCGCTCGCTGAGCCCCGCCGAAGGGAGCCTGATGGATCTGTGAGGGATGAGGAACAGATATACCGCGTTCCCAGCTCACACGCTCAGAAATTTGATCACATGGGTTGTGACCAGAGGACTTGTGTCTGGGACAGGCGGTGGTACAGGTTTCTTTACCTTTGGCCTAACACCTCAGCATTGTGCTAGACTGTGACCAGCGGCTGTGACTGGTTTTTTGCTTGGTTGTGTTTTTTTTCCAAGTCCCGAGTTCTGAATTTCTCAAGCCTTTAATGGTGCAATTTACAAAGGAACATAGGCCTGTGTTGTTTTCTAAGCTGTTCCTTAGTGTTCGGACATCTGAAGATTCTTTGTTATCTGCTAGAACATGTAGCCARTAGTAAAAACAGTTTTCTAATTTTCCTGCAGAAGGTTCTAGTAACTGTGTGAATGCATTACCAGTCTCTTTTCCATACATTAGCTACATTTCGTGTTTGATAAACAGGTTTAGTGAACCACAGACAGTTCTCCCCGGATTGTTTCTCTTCCTTAGCTCTCATCCCTTTTTGTAGAAGGCCTGAGGTTTATTAGCTCCACACTGTGAACAGAGAAAGGCACTGGGAACCAACGCACCAAAAGGAAYAGCAGAGCAAGAGTGGAGCCTGTGTGTTGAATGCAGTGGTTTTTGGTAGCACTCCTAAGGGTGATGCAGGTAGCCCAGGTTAGYTGAGACTTGCTTCAGCTTGTCTGGTAGCCATTCCCAGATCTCTAAAATTATCTGATGGCCTGTAGCCAGGCTTATCTCAAATTCAATAGGCTATCTTCTCAACAATCTGCCATTCTGAAAAGCCAGTTCCTCCCAAGCAAACCATTAAAAAAGAGATATCCCAAAATGCCTCCCTGCATGTGGCTATTTATTGCCAGTGAGTAGCAGTAAAAAGACCAAAAATCAATGAAAAAAAACCAAAAAAACAACAAAAAGCCCAGCAACCACAAAAGCCTGTGCTCTTTGTGGTCTCATCTCAAGCCCATCACGAGGGCTGTGGTGTCTGGAGCCTSCTCTGGAGGCACTGGAAGTGGTGGGCAGCCCGATAATAGACACTGTGGGACAGCTGTGCCCARTGCCAGGCTGCTCCTAATCTCCCCTGTGCCAAAAGTCCCTGGGAGCCGGCCYGTCCAGCACAGTCCCCTCTGTCCCCAATGCCTCTCTCTGCTAATCTGCAGCTGCACATGTGCCATGGCTGTGCCTGGAAGTGCCTCGGGCTGTTAACAGCCTTGGGGCTTCTCAGGGCTGAGCAGGACAGGCCTGTGACTCAATCTACAGAGAAACAGGCTCCTCCTAGGCCAGGTTTGGGATAAAGCAAGACTTGGAGCTTCACAGAAATGCAGATGGGGAAAAGAGGCCCAAACCCACATCCGCTTCACAAAGCATCTCAGCYACCTGGTGTCATGTGCCAGAATTTTTAAGACTCTCTAAGGAAGCGCTTCAGAGGAGGCACATGATTGTAGGGAGCTATTTTCAGCAAGAGGAAAAACCCTATTAAGTGATTGCATGTTTCCTTCACTTCCCTTTTCCCYCTTTCCTTGTGAGATGTGCTCAGTGAGCATGTTTATTGCTGAAATTTTGCCTAATTTATTGGATGGTGAGCCTTCAGCCTCTTTCTAAGCTGTGTCGGTTGTGAATACATTGCATATTTTAAATAGTATTTATTTAGTGTCAGCAGCTCTCTGATGCATTGTGTGAGACTTGCTTTCAAAGTAAACATCCAAATAACATTTTCAGAATTARGAAATTGTAGAAGATATCCACTGCCATTGTGGGAAATATTGATAGTGTGGCAATGGGACGGAACTTTTTGGTTATATTGCTGGGTAAATTAAATGTCCTAGAGAATACTTAGCTTTTGGGAAATGATAAAATGATTGKGTTTTAAGGAAACAAAATTAATCTACCTGAATTTAAAGTCTTCTTTTTATTGCTCCCTACTGAGTATGTTCRTAGCATGGCAGAGGATGACAGGAAGCTTGCTCTCTACTCTTTTGCAACACACTTCTAGTGCTGAGCTCTGTGTTAGGAGCAGTTTTCTTTCCCTTCATTGTCTGATGGGAGAAGTGGAAGTCATCAAGTAGAGGGGAAGCCTGGAATAAGATGATTTTTCTTCTGGAAGCTCAGAAATTCCTTATCTCTAGCAACCCATAAAGTGGTAGAGTAGTTATGTTCAGTGAGTCAAGTCCTTCCAATGTCACATTATTTAATGCTAAATAATTTAAGGTGCTTTCCTAATTATAGTTCCTTTCCCCRTCCTTAAAAGGAACACTTGCAAGGCAGTGACAGTCGTTTGACATGTAATGAAATTGCTCTAGGCTCCCAGAAGTCAGTCCATCCTGGGTTTCTGCTGCTCAGTGATACTGCTCCTGGTTATCAGCACCAAACATGAGTGTGCTGTGTTTGGTTGTGCCTCACATCATTTCCTTTAACACAGTGAGATGTTTCACACTGTGAGCATTTTGGTTCACTTCAGCGAGCTTGAGTGGAATGGGGTTTTCACCTCCAGCATTTTCCTGGCAACTTCTGAAGTGCATCTCAGATAAATGAAAATAGGAAATATTAGAAATGCTGTATTTGTTAATAGTAGGAAATAAAGAGAGAGAGAGAGAGAGAGAGGGAGAGAGAGAGCATCTGTGCTAGTTAGTCACAACTTAATTCAAGTTTTGGCTGAAAATGATGGATGTTCTTATGACTGTTTAAGGAACATACATCACTGAGAGTGCAATATTATATTTGTTACAAGGTATTTTTTGTTACTGCTCCTGTTCCCTTCCTTTATGCAGTCAGAGACTGGGAATGATGCTTGTTAGTGAAGTTTGCCTTGCAATGCACTGAATGTTGTGATTATAGGAGGTTTCTGCTCACAAGTTGTTACYGTTTTTATTATGGGTGTTGTCCTCTATGACTCACATGATGCTAAAATTTAAATTATGTGGCAGAAGCACCTGTGCTTAATAAATTAAGATCACTTACTTGGGGCTATAATCTCTACATATGCACATATATTTGTATACATATAACATATAATATCAAATAATTAAACACAAATAGAATATGCACATATATTCATGCGTCACACTGCTGCACAGAGAACTGGAATCAATTGTGAGGGGGTGCATGTGACAGTGCTGCTTTCCAAGCCACTCAGTGATGCCCCTGTGCTGTTGTAGCTGTGCCCAGGCAACAGAGAGCCCCTTTGCCTGCTGGGGCAATGCCCTGTGGAGCAGCCTGGGGCTGGCTACTCCCCTGGCTGGCTGAGTGACAGTCCCACGGGTATAAAAGGGCCCCTGGGGCCGGGCTGTGCTGGGTGCAGCTGATAGAGCAGCAGGCAGAGGGTTTGTTCTGGGGACTGCTGCTGGAGAGCCTGGGTGAGRCTGTAGCCACCAACGGGTCCGAGCCACACAAAATGCGTGAAATTGTGCACCTGCAGATCGGCCAGTGTGGGAACCAGATCGGATCCAAGGTAAGGGCTCTTTGCAACAATGCTTGTTAGGACGGGATCAGAGGGAGCAGGGCACCATCATCAATGGATGGGGACCTTTGGGGGGACAATTATCTCGTTAACTCAATGGCAGGATGGTAGGGAACTCAATGCACGTCAGCAGGGAACATGAGTGTCTTGGTATGAATGGCAAAAGATGCGCTTGCTCTTCTGCAAAGGTTAATGCTCGTCTGCAATAACCATGGCACAGTGATTATAAATGCTCCAGAACATCCCTGCTGGGACTCATATTCCCAGGGGGAATTCATATAGGCTGTGAAATACTGGGACAAGTGACAGAGCCAGTAATTCYGGGGCCTTGAAGTTGTGCTGCCGGTATTTTAGTTCAGCCATGCAGCAGCAACTCTGCCATAATTTATTAATATCATAGAATCATACAATGGTTTGGATTCGAAGGGACCTTAAAGATCATATGGGATCATATTAATCAAAAGCATAACTGTGYTAGAGTGACACAAAGTGTCACTGGCCTCCCGTGAGAGACAGATATGTCATTTGGAGTATTTTTGTGTCGTTCAAACACTAGCATGCTGTGGCTTAGAGAGTAGTCACTCTTGCTGACTTTCTAGCTTAGGAGTAAAATAATCCCCTCAATTACTTTATTCTGTGTGATTGGGATGTCCATCCTTTTTTTTTTTTTTTAATTGATAAATAGGAAGTTGTCAAAAATTTGTCCATTTCAGGCTGGGAGATCTTTTAAGACATGGTATAGYTGAGGGGTTGCTCTGTTGTGTTCTTCCTCCTTTTCTTTCTCCCACAAATCTCGCCTTGATTCCTTTTAAGGGAACACGAAGCATGGAATATACACATATTGGCAGTGGTGTTTTGTACACTCCAAATGGGACTGGATGCTAACCCAGGAGACCTTTAAYATTAGAATAGCCTGGTCATTACAGTGGGTGGGTGTGTCTGCAGAACACTGCGGTGGCTGCTGCGCAGATAAGAGCCCAGCACAAGAGCACATCCATGTGAGTGTCAAGATAGGACRTTTAGGACCAGCAGCTGTTTGTGGAAAGCCTTGCTCATGTACAAAATTGCCTGTACCAGCATTGTCATGCTATGGTCCCACTTGTGCATGACAGGAATCCAGGCAATTCTCCCTAATCCACACCCTCACAACCTTTTTGTTAAGCTCTTACCAACTAGTAACTGTTATTTAAACTTTCAAACTAATATAAATTCTCTTTTACTATAAAGAGAACGAATTGAGGGCCTCCACCTATTAGTGTGTGGGTCATAGCTAAGCAGGTAAGTGATCTACTAAACTCCCTTGAATTTATTTGGGGAGGGGTAGAGGATTCCTGTTCTGATCTGTAAGTAAATGGCAAAACATCCCCTGCTGCAGGCACAGTTCCCAGAGCTGGTGCTGAACATGTTGTACTGTAAATAAATAAACCTTTCTTAGTGTGTTGTACCTCTGTCCTTTTCCAGTTCTGGGAGGTGCTTGGTGAGGAACATGGGATTGACATCACTGGGAACTACCGTGGGGATTCACCACTGCAACTGGAGCGAATTAACGTGTACTTCAATGAGGCTTATTGTAAGTGCTCAGCAGAGCCAATAAGGAGGGTAAAATAAATTAAAATTTTCTTATTAAGAAGAAATTAAAAAAACCACTAAAAGCCTAAACCACTGTGGGTGGGTTGCACTTTTCAGAGTGGGCTGTAAGCCTGTTTCTTTGACCTCTGGTAATTATTTGCATTAATTTTGTTTTTGTTCTAGCCCATAAATATGTGCCCCGTTCCATCCTGGTGGACCTGGAGCCTGGGACAATGGACAGCGTCCGCTCCAGCCGAATYGGGCCCCTCTTTCGACCTGACAACTTTATCCATGGTATGTACAGCACTCAGCCAGCAAAGKGACTGTCCCAAAAAGGCTTTGGAACTCCTGGCACTGTAGCCTGTAAAAATTCTCCTGTTAATGTTGTGGCTGTTCTGTAATTCCGTTCACAGGTAATTCAGGTGCTGGCAACAACTGGGCCAAGGGCCACTACACAGAAGGTGCTGAGCTGATCGAAAACGTCATGGATGTGGTCAGGAACGAGTGTGAGAGCTGTGACTGCCTTCAGGGATTCCAGCTCATCCATTCCCTTGGTGGTGGCACGGGCTCAGGCATGGGCACGCTCCTCATCAACAAGATCAGAGAGGAATATCCYGACAGGATCATGAACACCTTCAGTGTTGTGCCCTCACCCAAAGTGTCCGACACGGTGGTGGAGCCRTACAACGCCATCCTCTCCATCCACCAGCTGATAGAGAACACAGATGAAACCTTCTGCATTGACAACGAAGCTCTCTATGATATATGCTTTAGGACATTAAAGCTCACCAATCCCACCTACGGGGATCTCAACCACCTGGTGTCCCTCACGATGAGYGGCGTCACCACCTCGCTGCGTTTCCCTGGCCAGCTGAACGCGGATCTGCGGAAGYTGGCGGTCAACATGGTGCCCTTTCCTCGCCTGCACTTCTTCATGCCAGGCTTTGCCCCGCTGACRGCTCGGGGSAGCCAGCAGTACCGGGCCCTGTCGGTGCCAGAGCTCACCCAGCAGATGTTCGATGCTCGGAACATGATGGCAGCCTGCGACCCYCGCCGTGGCCGCTACCTCACCGTCGCCTGCATCTTCAGGGGCAGAATGTCCACCAGGGAAGTGGATGAGCAGCTGCTRTCTATCCAGACCAAGAACAGCTCCTACTTTGTGGAGTGGATTCCTAACAATGTCAAAGTGGCCGTGTGTGACATCCCGCCACGAGGCCTGAAGATGGCGGCCACTTTCATTGGCAATAACACGGCCATTCAGGAGCTCTTCATCAGGGTGTCCGAACAGTTCTCGGCCATGTTCAGAAGGAAGGCGTTTCTCCACTGGTACACGGGGGAAGGCATGGATGAGATGGAGTTTTCTGAAGCAGAAGGTAACACAAATGACCTCGTGTCCGAGTACCAACAGTACCAGGATGCCACTGCAGATGTGGAGGAATTTGAAGAGGTAGAAGTAGAACCAGAAGCCAAGCCAGAAAAGGAAGCAGAGTAAAAAGTATCAAAACATTCTCCAAATARGCCTGTTCACATTCACTAAAGACAAAGCAATAGCCATCATCTGCATATCCAAAATAACACATTTCTTCRGAACTTTTTCTATGCATCTGGCCAAATATATCTGACATCACAACACAATGCTTTTGAAATTAATGGCAGCTCTGCTTTACTGTCTTAAACAACTGTTGACACTGAATCTCTCCCAAAACAAATCTACTATGGAGACAAGTTGTCWCACAACAGCCTTTCTTGTAAATGGATTCACTTTCAGAATATGATCACCAGATACTGAATGTACTATACAGCCACTGTGCCTGTGTATATAGATCAGGATCATAAGCAATAGAAAAATACGCTGGCAGCTCATCACATTTATTTATTCTCAGGTAAACAYAGTCCCTGTTGATTGTGAACTTGTTACTGTTTTAGGAACACGTGCACATCTGCAAGGCCTGCAAAGACAGTGACTCTTTTGTTATCACTCCACAGACTGATGCAGATATTCAGACAAGTTCAGCTCCTTGAGCTGCAGGGAGAAGGCAAAGGCAAGAAAAGGGGGCAAATGACTGAATATGCACATTATTATTTTATTTTTTAAGTACTTTAATTGTTCTATCACATTTTTGGCTTATATTATTGCAGAGCTTGTGTTCATTATCAGGGTGTGGTTTGTTTCTATTTCAAACTATAGGTTAAGTTACTTTAGCACACTAAGTTGTGACATTGTATAAAAGTTTTGGTGTGGTATTTTTTCCTAGGTACTAACTACTGTAAATTTTTTTCCTAACATTCCGTACAACAAAAATGACATAGAATGGTTGGTAGCTTGCTAATATAAATTCCATGGCAGTCACTAAATCAAAACTGTATTCTGACTTCAGTGAAAAGAATTTCTTGCCATCACAGCYGTCCACTTAACAATGTATTTATAATACTCTTTTAAATAAAGATTATATACCATTCTATAAAAGTTTTATACTTGAAACATTTGATAGACAAACCCCCATAGTTTATTCTTGCAAGAACTTTGAATTACATTAATTTTACCCTTAGGTACRAATATTTATTACGCTMTGAAGAAATTAGTATCTYGTGTTTGAATTCAGTCTTGGTGAAGGAATCTGAAGCCAATTCTGTGCAGTGAGACAAGGTCATCCCTGCTGTGAGGACACTGCAGCAGGAATATGCAAAAACTTCCCCCAAAGCAACACAGCTCTTTGTCCCCAGCCAAGAGAAGTGTCTCCCTCTATTCCTACTGCTTCCCAGGAAATGTCTGCGCCTCTCCCTCTCCTCCCCACAGTGACAGGTAATCAGGACAGCCAATTCACAAKATTCCTGTGYTTGTTTCCTCACCTCTCACCTGACACCAGGTCTCCCAATTGGTGACTCACTGCCCAGCGTCTCAGACAGATCTCAGACAGATCTGGAGATTAGATCCCAGCAGTACATCCATGGCACAATATCCAGTTTAGAGTTTTCAAAATTATATGCTATACTCTATGCTGATACAGATTTTAGCCACGATCTTTTCCCAAAATATAATCATTAGAATGCAGTAGGCAGGAAAGTTTTAAACAACAATTAAACCTTTCATTTATTTATTCGCCTGAAATACCAGCATGAAACCCAAAGAGATTTGGCTTAAATATAAATATTGTTACTGAATGTTAAGACTGTGCTAAAAGCAGTCTTTTATTTCAACGTAAGGGAAAAGTAAATGCCTCTACAAAATGGAAACTTTGTTTCAAGASGAACAACACTTTCCACACATTCAGAAATTACATTTATTAGCATGCCAATTTACATGCAGAGGCAAGTCCTACAGTTCATGTGATGATGTGACATTGCAGAGTCTTGAGCTTGCCTACAGCTTTGCAGTTTGCTGGTATTCACCACAGATCAGTTCCTACAAGAGATTTAAAATACAAGTTATTCAAGAGTATGAGCAAGGAACACTTCAAACAAAGGTAATAATATTTAATCTCAGATAAGGAATAAAAGCTCTTCTATTCAGAACASAAAACATTTCAGCTGCTTGTGATGTATAAAATGCCACAAATAAAGGTACAAGCAGCATTTGTCTCACAGAGAACCCAGGAGTTTGCTGATCAGGGCAAACAGGAGTTCAGAGAGGCTGTCTGCTGGCTTAGGAAGTATGATTATCATAGAGAAACGTGTGAGCATCACTACAGATCCCCAGCTGTTCTGTGTAAGCCCACAGAAGTCTGCCCAAACCCCAAGTGGTTCAGTGCAGAGCGTGACAGACAGTRCATCTCAGTTCAYTAATGAGATTAGGCSGTTTCCCATCTCACACCTAAYCAGGTCACRGACACCKGCGCACATTCGCACACCAGCCGCAATCCCCTCCACTCCCATGCCTGGAAATCGAGCTGATTATCTCCAGATATYGGGGACTAATGGACTCAGCAATTACAGACCATGGCTAACCCCACTCTCGCACTGCAGAGCGCCAACCCCGCACCCAGCCCACCCCACCCACTTACATTTCACTCCTTTTTGGGTTTCACCGTTTTCACCGTGGCCACCGCTGCCCTCTCCGCCTCTGCTTTGTACTGCGGCTTCATGGCAGCCCGCACGGCCTGGGCGCAGATCTGCGAGTACCGGATGTAGCTGCGGCCGGGGACACAGACGGAGGTGAGACCCAGACCCGGGCCCGGCATCTCCCGGCCCCAAACCCGCGTTTCCCCCGCAGCAGCACCGCTGTGCCAACCCGCCCTCCCCGCCAGCCGTTCTCTGACAGCCCCTCCGGTGAGCCCCTGGCCCCCGCCGTGTGGCGGGGCTGTCGCCACAGCGCTACCTGAGCCCGGCCTGTCGCCAATACGCCACCATGGCTGCGACTCCAAGGTCAGCGCGCGCCGCAGGGGACGGCTCCGCCGGCCAATCAGCGGGCKGGAGCTGCTCACGCGCGCTGCCGCTCACGGGCGCGCGCCTCCGGCACCGACCAATCAGAGGGCTCCGCTCCAGCGCGCGGCTCCCGCCTTTTCCGCCTGACGCGCCCCGGGAGCGCCCCGCCCCTTCCCCGGGGCCCGGGCGGCCCCGTGGCCGTGAGGGGTGGAGGGCGGGGCCATGGCGGCACCGTGCCCCTCACAGCTGATCCCGTCGGGAAAGGTGCGTCCCCTTCCCGGTGTGGAAAGGTTCCGGCTCCGCCCCCGCCCGCGGTCCAAAACCATGGGAATGAGTGTGTGCATTTAGTGGTTCAGAGCCGTTAGTTTGCCGGAAACACACTACATGTCAATTACCTAAAGAACATAAATTAAAGACCACATTTTCTATAAGGCCAATGGCAATATAGCACTTGAGTTAGTTACACACTCACTCCTTCCTCAGAAGTCATCCTTAAGGAGATTAAATATTGAGGTTTTAMAAAATTCTTGCACTTTTGTTCTCTTACTTCCTTCCATCCAAAGCCAAACCATTTTTAAAGCACAGAGTAATTTTCAGCTTTATTAGAGATCTCTTTTAGTCCAGAATCATTGCAATTAACAATCCACACAGTAATGTCAGAAAAGAGACACCAGAATAAAAAGAACAACTGTTCACCAGGTATGTCAGTCTGTCTCCAGCATACRACAGTAAGATCTGGACAAGTGATYGGCTTGGGTTTAAGTTGAACAATTCTGACTCCTATTCCTATTGAATTTTGGGTTATTTCTTGAATCCATGTATTGCAATTATTCCTACTTAATTTTATAGAAATAACTAGTGTAAAAGAGGCAGCAAACAATTTTTACTTCATGCATTTATTTTCTTCTTTATCTGTGTGTGAACTGTATTATAATTTTGTGACTGATGTGGTATATTGGAGCAAAGCTTTTCAATTTGCAAAAATGAAATAAAAGTATTTGTTATCACAAACATTTCTGTGCTTTTARCACAGATAGGTGCCAGTGTTATGATATTGAAAGGAAACATATTTGGTTTCGAAGCCCCAGTCATAACAATGATAACAAAAAGATACAAGACAGCACCAGAGATTTTGGGAAGCCCCTCTGTGCTACCTAAGCAGCATGTTTGCAAGACAAGTAACTACAGTTCTTACATACATGGAGAAAGGGGATGTTACATGCAAATGCTTCTTTAATGGTAACATCTGATGATTTGGTAGTTAAAAAATAATTAGCAACAAGATTATTTTAAGCCTTATGGGCAGMCCAGGCCCATGGCTTGGCAAAGAAAAATCGTGCCAGTAGAGTTGGACATTTTCTTCCAGCTACAGGCCCCTCTATTCCTGCCTCATGGCTTCTCTGGTTCCTCTTCCTACCCCATTTCTCACCTGTTTTTTGCTCCACAATTTTCTTTTTCCACCACATCTTCTCTCTCTGTACCTCTCCATGAAATTCCTCTGCCTGCAATTCTGTAAGATCAGCTCAGATTTAAATCCATAGTGAAGATACACATCTTGGATACAATTATTTGCACATTTACCTCTATTTACTGTTCGTTTGTGTTGATAGATAATAATCCAGCATGAATTGAAAAAATTAAACCTTTGGAAGAGGTACAAACCATGCTGAGACAGAGCAGATATCAATCAGTGACAGAAATTGTGCTCTACAAAAATTCCAGSGTAATTATTGATCTTTATGCAGCTATTAAAAGGCACCATTATAAATTTGTACAACCTGTTTTCATGCCCAGTTTAGATGCCAGGAGATATTTGTAAAGCCCTAAACTTTCCTCAGGTAAGAATTTTCAGAGAGAGAAGATAGGAGAMAGCACATAAAGGGAGGTTTAGAAAGAGGTTGCAGAGAAAAGGGTATACATTAGAGTTAGATGCAGAGGTCAAGAGAAGCCGCAGCAGTGCGATTAGCAACATCCAGAAATGTGAGCGTGGAGAGGTCTGGGGGAACTAAGGATGTGAGGTTAGACATGTCCAAAGAAACWGAGGAAGWGAGGGAAGAAGCATCCTGAAAGGTGAGATTGGAGACATCCAGAAAGGGTGCAGAGATGAGATTGGAAACATCCTCAGGAGYTGAAGGAGATAATCCAGAGGAGCGCTGAAACATGAAATAATTAAAATCGGTGAGGTCTAGAGATTCTGACGAGGTGGAGGAGCTGTACTCTGAGACACCCGGTGAGGATGGAGGGATTGTACAGGAAAAGTCCAGGGAAGCTGAGGAGGTGTGGGTGGAAGCATCTGTGGAGGACGAAGAAGTGAGACTGGAGAGGTCTAGAGAGAGTGAAGAAGTAGGGCTGGAGAAATCTGTGGAGGATACAGAGGTGACACTTGAGAGATCTAAAGAGATTGAGGAACTGTCACCAGACTGATCCAGAGAGCCTGATGAAGTGAGACTTGATAGGTCCAGTGAAATTGAAGAGGAGAAACTGGAGCGCTCCCAGGAGTCTGAAGAGGTGAGACTGGAGAGCTCTAAAGAGATTGAAGAGGACGTACTGGAGAAGTCCGAGGAGGCTGAAGATGTGAGACTTGAAAGGTCCAGCGAGGATGAAGAAGTGAGACTGGAGAATTCCACAGAGGATGAAGAGCTCAGACTAGATAAATCCAATGAATCTGAAAAGGGGATTTTAAAGCGCTCCAAGGAGGTCAAAGTCTTGACACTGGAGGGGTCCAGGGAGGCCAAAAAAGTGAGACCAAGTAGGTCCAGGTAGGTTGAAGAGATGACACTGAAAAGCCAAATAAATCCCCAACATGATGKGTGTTAAATCAAGAGTATTTTAAACTAAAGGTCTCTATTAACACACCAAAACAAAATAACAACATGATCCCATTTTTTTTTAACAGTAAGATTC
Organism: Malurus melanocephalus; assembly: GCF_030028575.1. NCBI lineage: Eukaryota > Metazoa > Chordata > Aves > Passeriformes > Maluridae > Malurus > Malurus melanocephalus. The sequence continues at coordinate 427,467 of NW_026623573.1, forward strand.
AAACTGTGTGCTTGGTCTATCAGTAGTTTCTGTTTTGGTGCAGGAAAACTCCAGTAATAACTCTGCACAGAATTATTGAGAACATTGTGCCTTTTCAGGGGACCAGTACAGAACACGTGTACAGTTGCAGACAGTCTTCCATCCTGACATGACTGTCCTTGTTCAACCAGATTTCTTTTTCTTTGTAGCATGTGCAGRATTTGTTTTTGGAAGCAAGCAATGTGCTAAACTGATTCTGTGTCCAAGAAATACACATTTCAGGAGCAGCAGTTCTAATTATTTTTCAGATAAAAAGAGGTCTTATTTCATTACCTTTATTTTATACCTCAGGGCATGAAACCTGCATAATAACAATAATGTTTAATTTGTTCCTGGTTTAATAAAAATATCCTGAAGAGAAGCTGTGATAGAAGGCAGACATGTGATTAAAAAAGGAACAGAACAGCTTAAATTTCAGTTCAAAAAGGTGCATCTAATTATAGTGTGAGTGGATCAAGAGGCTGATCCACAGCTGCCTCCTCTTGTCTCCAGACTGCACCGCAAAGCACAGAGCTCTCAAAACCTGCTGGTGCCTCTCCAGACACGCACAGGAAGGCACAGAAAGTTTTTTTCACTCTCCCCAACCGTATTTTATGGACCAAGAAATGCAGGATACACAGGTGCAGGAGGCTGCAGCTTCTCAGGTGAACACAGCCCAGCTTTGCCCGTGTTCTTACACAACCCATGTCCAGATGAGTGTGTAATGGATTTAACATAATCACCATGGGTGCAACTCCCACCCAGGTCACCTCTTAACTGAAGCAGGTGTCTGCTGAACAGCCTCTGAGRTACAGTGATGTCTTACTATATAAACATTAAAATTGTGGGGATTTAGCACAGCACAAAAATGACCACACTGAAAAACAATTGTTTATATACCAAAGATTAGACCCCCAAAAGTTCTTGAATATATTTAGTACTTATAGATGATGCTTCTATAATTTTAGAGCTCTTGCAACATGGTTGCAATTCTTTCAAGAGTACAATGTTTATAGATCAAAATGCAAACCAAATGCTAATTTATTATGAAATTCCAAGTTTGCTTGCTGCCCTGTATTCTTAATAAGACMTAAAAGTAATTAACCCCTTCAAAATCCCTTGTTATCTAAAGACACTATGGTTTCGTGACTGTCTTTAATCTCAAAGCTTTCSCAAGTGCATTTTGCAGGGGAGAACAAGTATTTAAAAAAAAAAGGCAAACTACAGTACAATAAAAAGCCGGTGTCCAACAGGCTCTAAATTCCATCATCWCTTCACTGTGCTCTTTCTGTCCTAATTTAAAATAGCAAAGTTATTTCACTTTTTCCTATAACACTGTAAACAACTATGRAATTATGGTCATCATTGTATAAAATGTACAGGTCAGTAATAACGTTTCCTACCTTGGATAGYGTGGATTTACCTCCTTTCTTTGCCTGGGTAAGCCATACTGGGCTGTGCTGGTAAAGCTCTGCTGTTCTCTCTGCTGCTGACCCTAATCTGCTCCACAGCCACTGGAAATGATGCCATGCTGATGACAATACGGGTCATCTTCTGGTAAATCTCCTGTCTAAGCACAGCACAGCACAGAGTGCCAGCCAAAACCACACTGAAATAAGCTCCAGTCTTAGAAAGATACAGTTCTGTGCTACTTCCCATTGCAGGACAGTATTTTGAAGGTTAGTTGATAAAGCAGTCAAAGACATCAATTTTCAACTTTTGGACACCTGGATTCAAAATAAAAATAATTTTGCAGTGTCATCCAAGTCTCAGCTGTCTATTCTACAAAATCTGGCATGAACAGCCTGAGGAGGGACCCAGGATCTGCAGAGCAGGATTSAGGTACATTCAAGTTTTGAAAATCTTGTGCATTATCTCTTTTCATGTGTTAAATGACTTGTGTTACTTTTAAAATGTGGTTATAACAAAATAGCATGATGATTTAAGATTTTTTTGTCCACAGATGATGATGGTCCTCCCAAGGTAAGCAAGTAGTTCAGCTRGGTTGTAACATGTAGCCTTACCTTTAGAATAATTCAGTTTTATAGCAATACAGTAAAAAAAGYTATAAAGTTGTTAAGACAGAAATTAACAGGTCCTGTGTAAGTGAAAGAACAACCTTCACCTTAAGAAATGGAATGACTCACTGCTTCCAAACAAGCTCTTTATCAGCACTCTTCAGTTCTTCTATAAATGTGAACCTCAACAGGCTGCTGACCTTGCCTTTGACCCAATGCTCTSTCAGGGCCAGGGGATTGGAAATGTTGCAATTATTAGACAATGGGTGCTTAGATTTACTCTAGATGACATTTATTGGAAATGTAAATGCAAGTACAGACCACAAAAAACAGATCAGCAATGTTGTAGGAAATGGTGGTTACAACTTTTCTGCTTTTTTTCCACAGCAAGCCACTGGCTGACACTTGTAGTTCACAMCTGTATGGCTGAACAGGTGCTGACACCCATAGGTAGGCAGGGGTCCATAAGAGGCCACAGCACTAATTTGTTCACAACACATTCCCTACCTCTGCCCCTTCACTTCCCATGTCCTTTCCCCTTTTTTTTTCAAATTCCTTTCCTCCTGGTTCTTTAGTTCTGTCCCTCCAGCTGTAGCTGCTTTCTCTTACCCACCTCCTCCATTGCTTCYAACCACCAGAACCCACAGGTTCTCTGCACTGCCCCTCTCCCAGCAGTGTGGTGCATTCCCACAGAAAACTGAAATCTGGCTGCTTCTAAATGCCAGATTTGCAGAAAAGATGAGTTATTAAGAAGCAAAAAAGACAATGGCAGCTGTGAACGTGAATTTTAGGATATGCATTTCAATAAAAGAAGCCACTCACTCTGGGGTATTTCTTCACCTTTAACCATCTCATTTTAGATTAGTCACCTAGCAGTTATAAAATACAAATAGACCAGAAAGTTTTAGGAATTAGCCAGAATTGAAACAAAATTTTATTTAAAAAGCGYCACATACAGAAAGCCATACTCTGACAGAATGAGAATGCAGCCATATAAATAAAATAGAAGAATGAAAATYATTATCTTTCAAGAAGTTGTTGAATGCCTGCCTCAAGAAGTAAGGTTTTTTCAGTGCAAGGCCAAACTGTGAGTTTTACTATGCAGTCTTTAATGCAGAAAAATTTGAAGATAAAAAAACCTGAATTTAGAATATTAAATGATGTTAATGGCTGAGCAAACATAAAAAAAAAATAGTTTCAAACTAAGCATTTTTATCAGAAATGATTTTGCAGAAGTTTCACATACACTTTTAAAATTGAAATGTTTCAGTTGTAATAATCTGTAAAAGTATGGCAAACCTCAATGACTTCAATTAGTAAGGTAGTCTCAAACCATTTCTGTTTAGAAAAATATTTAGAATAGTTAATTTTTAAAAGTTATATATCTATATTCCTGTTTTCTTCCCCCAACACAAACCTTACAGAAATGTTCTTATTTGTTTACCACTTAAAATGACTCCAGTTCTCTATGTAGCAGACATTACTTAACAGGCAATTTGATATAACAGAAATGGCATGCAGAATCAAATATGCTGGGCTGGGTGACATTTCATAAGGCTAAGAGAGTCTTGAAATCACTTGTAAGCTTAGAATCAAAATTCCAGGAAAAGCCTCGGGCACCAGAGTACCACCATCAGCTAATTCTGGGCTGTTCACACTGAGGGAGCCTCGTGGGACAGAGAGTCCCTGTGAGGTCCCCAGGACTACTGGCAGACTGGCACACCATGAGAGGTGTCACGGGCTGACCTTTCAGTTCCTGCACAGAAYGACTGGTGACAGTACCAAGAACCTACAACGAGTACCAGGAAACAAACACAGACTGGAGAACACMGAGTGAAAACCTTGAGAATACAAAGGGCCTTGTACTGTGAGCAAATTAGTTCAAAAGGTAAAGGAATCTGGAACTTAGAACGGTGGTTAAATTAATGGACAACACAGTGTTCAGTGAATGTAGCAGGTTATTTCTGGAGCGTGATCAAGTTAATGAGTATATTGTTAAAYACTACTTCCTCTTTAAATTATTAATTTAAATTATTCCTTTAARTACTATGTATCTCCTTAGCCACCTTCACAAAGGTTTTCTAGTCTTTAACTGGTTCTTTGAAATGAGAACTTACTATTGTAGCAGCTTACAAGATTTTAAGGCTCTATGCTTTTTGTACCTTTATGTAATGGGCTTTTAGAAATGGAGATACTTATTGTACAAGTTTAAGATAAAATTTGATTTCRAGGTACTGCATGCCCAGCTCATTAAYGTTGCATTTAGGAGCAGGATTTAGGTCYTGGTAGGTAGGTAAAAGACATTTTGATGTTTTACCTAGTGACTGAAAAACAATTTGAGTACCGTGTTAGTTCAACCAGTCAAACAAGTTAAAAAGCTTATCAAAAAATATTTTGTACATTCTTTTATATTTCAAGCATCAAGTAATAAGCTTTCTGTTAAACCAAGTTGTATCACACAACTGTCAAAAATCAACAAAAATAACAAYGCTGGAACAACCATTCTACTTAATTTTGGGCTTGGTCCCAAAAGAGGTAGTCCGTAAGTCACACAAAAAATAAGTTAGCCTAACATGCCAGTGTCCACCACCATATGCAGCCTCACCACTAAATGAGGTTATTTCATACCTGCAAACATTTTAAGTTAGTGTTCATGTAAATACAGGAACTACACTTGAAAATTATTTCTTCTGTAACCGCAATTCGGTTCAGCTGACCCAATATATTAAATAGCCTTTGAGCCTCAGCCTTAGTAAGAATTCAGCTTTTCTCCAAATTCAATTTATAACATGCCTAATACACACATCCTTTAAAAAACAAAGGATAGATGTATTTAGACCTGGAGAGAAGCTGCAGGTTAAGCCTCGTTAGTGGTCTAAGGTCTAAGAACTATCATCATTTCTCTACAAACGCTGCTGCTGCCATTGAATTCCTCATGGTTCCTCTTGCTGAAGCTGCAAACTCTTCAATTTCAGCATTCAATCTTTTAATTACCCATTCCAGTGCTTCACGGCCCTACAGTTAAAGAAAAGTTTATCAGTGTGTAAATMTTAGCAAGTAAGTAAATCAGTTAAATTCTTACTGAAAATGACTAGACATTTTAGTTAAAAACAGAAGGAGCAGAAATACATGCCTCTGATATTTGTTACGTCAGTAACTGGAGTACTGCTGGAACATGTTCTGCTTACATTTCATGAAAAACAATTTCAGCAGTTCTCATATTATGATCCCAAAAGACTTTTTATGCAGACTRCTTTATCGTTCTCAAGGCTGAACTCAAGATATCTTTGGATTGCCAGAAGACAGACTCTCAACTAAAATACTGTTTCTCATTGCTCCCACATAATTATTTCAGATCTGTCTGGATGTGGATCCTTTTTTGACAGCAAAAATGAACACAAGGCATCAATAGGGCAACACAAGAGTGACRGTGTCACACTTGCGAGAATGGAAATGTTTTCTCCAGTGAAGGTTCTGAGACCTTTGCCAATAATAATTTASTATCTCCATTCACAAGAGGAAAAAGAAGAGGAAGTTCAGCACRCTGAACATTCAGTCTCCACAGTAAAGACAGAACTATGTGGCCTCTTCCTACGACTGCTGACAAAGCCAAAAAGTAAAAGAGAGATTTTTATTCCCTTTGACATTTTGCCAGCAATCACACATTTTACACAATGGCCATACTTACTTTTTTAGCATTGGAAGAAATTGTGTTTGCCATTAGCCCTTCTAAATAACTGCTGAGACTGACACCTTTTACAGAKATTATTGCTTCTTGTGTCAGAATGGTTCTGAAACAGAGAGAGAAAATGGAATTATTCTGTGTAGTTTAAAAAAGAATGCACTGCTAAAAGAAACTCACTCCTCCACAACAAGTACATTCCCTTARTCAGCTCTGCTGTATAACACAGCACTTCCAGCCCCCTAAACACAACCCACTTCCACAMTGTGTGGCTGCTTTATGCTTCTACTTATAAGATAAAACCCAAGAGTGCCCACCAAGTCCAAGTCTCCCTTTGTGGCTCAGCTGTTTCCARCTTTAGCAGCAGGATGTTAAGAGTRGAAACAGCAGATTTGGAGTGACASTATACTGGCAAARCAGTATTAAAACATCCCCATCAACAATAAGGATTTAACATTTTTGTTGTGACAGAAATACCTCCTATGTTAGAGCCCCTTCAGAATTATCACCACCTCCAGCAGTATAGATGCTGTAAAGTCTAAACTGCCTTAAAACCCCAAGCCACCACGAAAACACAAGCCTCCAAATTTAGAGGCTAAAGGTGGATAAATGTGCTTTCCAGGGCAGATTCTGTGCTTGGGCTGAGGAAGAGATCAGAAACAAGGAGCTGAAAACTGCAGATGTACACAAACTCAGTTACAGACAGGAAAACCCCTAAAAGCTGAACTGGATTTCAGCACAGCACAACCCAAAGTCTCCCAGTGACTCTGCAGAGCCAATGTCACTGGAGGGAATGACAGTCCATTTAATCCTTTTCTAGACAAGTTKCTGTAWCAGAGGCCATGTAAACCTCATCTTCTGATCAAGTGAAGCCATGGAAGTTTTCAAAGCAAAGTCTAGTAGTTCAGGGCAATCTCAGAGCAGGGAGGTACTTACTTATGTGGTTCATGAGGGTGTGGTTTATAGACAAGCCTCTCATCTACTGACACGAGGTTTGTAAATGAAATCTGCAGAACACAGGACAGTATTACTGCGTGATACAAATAAAAGAGTAGTACAGAGRGCAAAATGTTACACAATTAGGAATCACAGTGTACATACACCAAGAGGCTTTAAAATTTCTTTTCCTAATACTATCCCCACCCCCAAATCTCCTCCTGTCCTGCTCATTAACATGGTCAGATGCTTTAGTCATAGCAAGTTCCAAGAATCTACCAGCTCCTTCCTGGAAMACAGAACTGGTCAACAACCAGTTACAAGTTAAACTTTCAACTTGTATTGTTCTAATGCAATTTGCAAGTTACTGTCAAGCTGATTTTCCTTTTCAAGTGTACAAGGTGTTGTTATACTCCGTGATCCATTTCAGCTACACAAACACAACTACTTACATTACAGGATTTAAGCTCCATTGTTTTTTTCACAGGGTCAACAACAGAATGCTCTTGYACGTATGTCCTTGTTCTGCAGGTGCCGATGAGCTGGGGCAAACAGAGATGRATTAATTCCAGTAACCCACTGCAATTTTTCAAGCCTTTAAAAACACAAGTAATGGTTACTGCATTCAACAAACATTAAGGGAAAGGGATTAACAGTTTAGCTTAAAACAAAACTATTCAGTTGAGGTAGATCTCAATTTCCAGATGGAAGCAATCTGAGATCTACACAACTTTTGGCTATCACAGTCACTGTGTGCTGCCGTTGAGCTTTCCTGATACATAAATGCTTAAACCATTAAACTATTAAACCATTACAGTTATGAAATGCTACACATCTATTACAACAGCTGGCTCAGGAGCTTCCCCTCCCTGCGGCATCCCTTTCTGGCCTGTGACACAACACTCACCGATTTCACAATGGAAGGGATGCCCCACTCAGTGCTCAGGAGCCTGTGGCTGTGCAGCTTCCCGCTGGGATCCACGTGTCTGTCCAGGACATCGACTCCCACCACGCTGGGGTTCATGGGATTGGGGTATTTCCGCATAGCAGCTGTCATCACAGTTTCCCAGGGGTGGCTGCTCAAACAGAATCAGGACACAAAGCTGTACACCTCTGTTTTCCAMAGGATTATATCTTTCTCTGGAGAAAAACCTGTATTTCGTTGACTGGGCCATGGCACATGAAAATCAAACACACACCTATTAATCGGGTGTGCTGAGTTCTACTATAACTGGGTAAGAATGTTTGCCCTGTGACACAATACWAAAACACTGCACTTTATCCAGATTTCGGTAATACTGTCGTGGTATTATTAAGTTGTTACTTTCCTCTGACGAGTACTTCCTTCGGATTATTTTAATACAGGTATTGTGGAGCACTTGAGCCCCGCCACCATGAAAGGCCTCATCGTGTTGGGCGAGCGCTGCCCCAGGAAGGCGAGGGCAGCACAAGGACCCTCCTCAGAGCCGGCAGCCCCGGCGGCTCCGCACAGGCACCGCTCCTGCTGAGCTCCCCCAGCCCGTGACCCCGGCCCGGCAAGGACGCGCGGGGGAAGGGCAGGGGGGTGAGAGGCCGCGGCCGCCGGAGCGGGGCTGAGGCGCGGAACTCCCGGGGGCGGCCCTGGCGCAGCGCAGCCCCCGCGGCCCCCGGAGTCATTCCCCCGTGCCCGGGTCCGGCCCCGCCGCTCCCCGCCCGCTGCCCCGCACGGCACCTACTCGAACACGTGTTCCGAGGTCCAGATCTTCATGGCTGCGGCGGGCAGGGCCCGGGAAGGCTCCGGGGGCAGCACCGCCTCTGCCGCCGCTCGGCACCGCGGGCCCGGCTCTGCCGCCGGTGCGCGCGCCTGCGCGGGGAGCGCCCGCCAATCGCAGCGGCGCCGCGCTGACGTCACGGGGCGCGTGCGCGTGCCCGGGGCCGCGTCCGCTCGGGGACACTCGGGGACACTCGGGGTGAGGCTCGGGCACGGCCCGGGATAGGCGGGCTGGGCTGGGCTGGGCTGGGCCGGGCTGGGCTGAAGGTGAAAGGCACGGCCGGGGGTGGCACCGCCCATCGCACACACACGGGCGGGTGCGCTGTGTGAGCCGCGCTCCGGCCC
>NW_026623573.1:437057-523422 GCF_030028575.1 Malurus melanocephalus
AGATTGCAAGGCAGCTCTGAATCCATTGTAGTCTGAATACCCACGGGGCGATTTTTGCAACTGAAGAATTTTGCAAAGGGTGTTAAAAATGCAAAGCACTTTGAGAGGTCTCACTGACCCACAGTTGTGGAAGGTTCACCTTAAACAGACCAGGACAATGCAGATACCCCTCCCTTATCATCCTCCTGCCTGTAGCCTCTCATCAGGTTTTCTTTTTTTTTCCTGTAAAAGAAATGTTATCTACTGCAAGCAAAGCAAAATGTCATCTCCAAGAAGGACATATGCCAACATATGGTGCAGATTAGGAGCTACATTTCGACAGTTCTTGCTCACGTAAACTCGAGGCTATTTTAACAGAAGATTTGTTCAAGTAGGTTTCTGAATCTGAGCRGTATCAAGTGTGGAGCTGCTTATATACCTGGCTTGTAAGAGAAATAACACAAATGTAAATAATACTGCCAGGCTTTTGGGAAATAAAATGCTTATTTGAAACTGCAGAGGGAAAAGTGGCAGATCCTAAACATTAGAATCATTTACATATACTATAATACTCTAAAATCCAATATATTTTCCCCCATATGTTGTCAATATCTAATAACTCAAATTAAAGRAAACATTCTGTCAGTTAAGTTTGTCCAGGTCCAGGCACTACSAAAATGATCACTGAGGACCATGATGGACACCTGCAAAAGAATRTAAAAAMCTRTGGRMAYCYGTGGTGAGATTCCTTAGTCYATTTGTGTCTTTCCAGGGCTGTTTGCTTTCAGCTGATAAAGACAATTGATGCATGAAATGGGCCTTGTGAGTCCGTGTTTCATTCAGATTTTGGCAGGGCATTTTCCTTGGTGGGGCTAAGAATTACTGGAAATTGCCCTTGAAATTMTGTTGGAAAGTGCTCTGACGTCCCAAAGAATGTATTTGCTCAATAAGACATTAAAATTTTATATTTCCAGACCCATGTTTGCCAGCAGGGAGGTGTGACTTGTCCCCTTTAAGCAGCCTCATAAAAGCCTCATAATTTTGACCAAAAAGAAGAAATATCAGTWAATAACTCACAGTCCAAAAGTACCTTTATCTCCAGCATAATATCCAGATCATTCCTGCTCTCCAAAGCAAAAACCCAGATTGTCAAATCATATCAAGCCTACACAACTTATGGTTTTGGCCTTCTGTAAGTACAGATATTGTGTCTCACTCAGGAAAGCAAACACCACCCTGGTTCAGAGCCCTGTTCCAGAGATCAACTATCCCACTCTGCAGCACGAAATGTCACTGAATTCTGTCCTGAAAAGGCTTTGCTGACAACAGCAGTGACTCAAGCTGCACTTCTGAGTGAAATGGAAGCAAGCCTGAAGTGCCATTCATCACGGGTCACCAGAACAGAACTGCACAGAGGTGACACTGCATTACTGCTGCAGAGAAGGGAAGTGGGGAAAGTTCTGTCCTCACCTGCTGCACCCCGTAACAGGCAGGACATGGGCTCTGGTTGCTTCCCTGCTTCAGCTRTCACAGCTCTGCAGTTGTCACAGGACAGCCCAGGTGTTCATTGAGCACAAATTCTGAAATATGGTTACACTGCAGTAACGCTGCACCAGGTCCTTGATCTAAAATCAATTTTATGTGTGTGAAATAGTGGTATTCACAAGCAATATTAATGAAAACCAGTCAAAGGTCTTGCTCTTTTCTTGAGCTGGAAAAACAAGTTCCCACTCCCTCTGTCAGTCTGGCAGTTGCATTGGTAGAAAATTGTCAGTGTTTTCTTTTCCAGCCATATCTCTTCAGTGATTTCCATTATACAATCTTCACRGCTGCCCCAGCTATAAACACTCTTTCCTCAGCTGTCAATTCAGTATCTCAGCCTCTTCATGCTTSGCTGTATTTTCCTGAATGCACTTCTCAAAAAGCACTTGGTTGGATRGCAAAGCTCCTTTTCAGATCTTCCAGAATTGTCTCCTTAATGCCTTGCAAATCATAATACATCCCTGTATGACAAGGTCACATCCAATGGTGCTTTTAACAAACAAATAAATTCCTGTATTGACAGAAAGAAAGCGCAGCAATACCTCAGTGTAAGATGGCACCAACTCCTCGAGCTTTGCCTGTACTTTAACAGGAGTTTTGATCAAGTAATAACTTCGATCCTTCCAGAGCACCAGTGGGGAAATGTCACCACTACACGACATCCAGAAATGCCTTCTGGAACAGTGGTGTCAGGTGCAAATGWGTTTCCATWTATTCCATTAMATTTTCCATTTATTAGGCCAGAACAGAGCTCCCTCTGCCATGGATTAACATTCAYGTGCTTTGGTGCATCTCTTTGTCTCTTCAAAGGAATGTGGATGGAATAAAAATATTTCCTCTTCAATACTGAAAATGTGTTTTTATTGAAGTAACCAGCATGCATTACCAATTTCACCTCTTCTGCAAGGCATTACCGGTTTCACTGCTGATGTTGAGTCTCAACAGTGCCTCCCATTTACAGTGAACTGACCTCCCACTACCCGGCCTTCACCTTCCTTGTGCATAACTGATGTCCCAAATTCCTCGTCACTGAGGGCTGAACTCATCAGGGCAGAGGGAAAGGACGAGAATTCAGCAAACAGCACTCGAGACCCCTGAGCTCTGTAAAGCTCAGAGCCTCAATCAAGGGAGCTGCACTGCTGAASCACCTCTGTGTGACTGTTCTTCAGCTGTGCCAGGCTGTGCAGGCTGGCACCGGTGCCACCTGAGGACAGTTTTATTTCTGTTCTCAGCCTGCTGCTCGTATTGCTCTGGGACAGATCCTCATGTGACCAGGATGAGCCCTGGGAGGGAACAAGGCAGCTGAATTTCTGTTTGCACAGTGAGCCGTAAGTGAAATGGAAAAATGACAGAAAGGCCATGCTGSTGCTGCAGAGCAAGAACAAATGGTCAGGGCTGATTTAGCCAATGCTGTACACCCCAAAATGCCCACTGAAACCAGCTTGGCTTTAGCCAGACTGCAGCAGTTCTCTAAGTTCAGTGCMTTTGTTCTTCCCCCACCAACAAACTGTGTCTTGCTGTTTGTGTCACACAATTCAGTTCAACTCAAAACACAGAGCACTGTGAGACAACCAAACTTAGTTGTTTCTGTACTTCTTCAGTTGACCAGAAGAGTTTTGTTTTCTATCCTGTAGTACTTTGGGCTCCTCCTTCCTCAGTCTAAGAAAAATCAGATCACAGAAATAGCCAACAAATCCCTTTCCCTTACTCCCTTTCCCTTCTTGATGTTCTGGTGCAAACAATTGTCACACATATGAAATACAAATAAAAGCTTTTATAGATTATCATTTTCTATCCTCAGACTAATATCTATCACCCCCTAAGAAGAGATGAAATACCAGTAACCACATTCAAGGAAAAGATGCAGGTGATTRTATATTCAATGAGCAATCAGTGAATTGATTCCTGCCTTCTGTGGGGAAAAACCACGAGAGGGGGCTGGATCACATGTGTTGTCTGTGTATTCCACTCCCGTGCTTGAGAAGAGTCTTTCAGATTTCAGTTTCCACMAGTCCTCGTCTGTGATGGAGTAGCTTTTCTTCCCTTTGCAGATACTTGTCACCACAGCTACAATTACACTGCCTGACTCTCAGGATGTGATTTCAATAAAGCAGGTCCAGTGTCTCAGGTAACAGCAGAGGGAGATTTCCAGGCAGGAAAACCTGAGAACAATTCACGGTGCAAATGTCAGATAAGAACCTTTGGAACTTTATGGAAACACTGAGGAAAGCCAAGGACATCATTCACAGAATGCAGCTGAGGAAGTTCTCAGCAGGAGGTGATGCAGATTTAAAAGAAAATTTGAAGTAGTCTTTGGTTCAAGAGAGGATGGCCTCTTCATCTTGACCATGGAATTGCTTTTTCTTGGAGAAGCTCTGAAAGGCAGARTTGCAATCAGAAGGATATGAAAGAGTGGTGAAGAAGATGGGAAATCTTCCATCAGATTCTACCCCAGTAGATCTACCATCAGATCTTCCATAGTACCCACAGAGGGAATGGCACACCCCAGAGAACCCTTCTGCAAACTCACAGAAAGCCCCACAATCAATAAGCAAATTAATTTAATATTCCACTCACACTTTAAGTCATTCTTAACAAGAGAAAAACCGAAAAATTACTGATAAGATCTTCAGAAACCTGTGATGGGAAAGGCCACCTGATGTGAAAGGACAGTGTGGGATCTGAACTGCTCATTGGTGATGTTGCTGCACTGCTGCTCCAGCACACTCAGTTGTAGCTGACTGGAGCTAAGAACATCAAGGGGAGACTGACATTTTGTTACCTGCCATTTAATATCCCTCCCTTCCCCAAAAACCCCTCCACACCTTGAAAAACTTTGCCCAAATCCCACCGGTATCTTATCCACCTCCCCCTGATAAATTCAAACCCAGGCATCATCTTTACTTCAGAACACAGAGTTTAAGTTAGGACATATTAAAAATGTGCATTTTTAATAGGAGGATCTGGGACAAACATTTGATTTTCAGATCCCTTTTATTTTATTCTGCTCTGAACTGTGCCACGAGGCTCAGAGCTGCACACCTTCAGAGTGCTGTTGCCTCAYATACCTTCCTCACCCAGCATGTGATCCATCTCCTGCAGTGGGGAAACACTCTGTCTAACACTGCCTACACTAACCAGGCTCTGGTASTGTTTATATAATTTGAATGCAAATAATTATTTTTCTTATCAGCTTCCTCCCCCACCTGACAACATCCAAGATGTAAACGCCCTGCACGCAGGATCCCACCCAGCTGGCCTGAGCTGCTCCTGACAYTCTCTCTTCCCCCTGCCCTCCGGGCTCCTTTGTTTTAACACCCTCAGATTGCCACAGAGAAATGATTTACCACATCACACAGCTGTGCTCAGCTTTGTGTTTGGCAGCAGAGGTCTTACACAGGTAGTGCATGGCCCTTAAATGGCTTTTGGCAARGAATGATCTGGTTTCAGTTTAAGAACAGACTCAGAATTTGTAACAGGGTAGGTGCTGTTTGGCYCATTTTGCCTCTTTAATTTAGGTTKTGSAGTTTCCTTGCCTTGCACAGGAGGGGCAGTTGGATTGTGGCTCTGCAAACACCTTGTCAGTGGGTGCAGTGGGAGCAGCAGCAGGTCCAGGGTGGTGCACAGCTCAGGGCTGTGCTGTTGTCTGGGAAACAGTCTGTGGAACTCTGCAGAGTCTGACAGATCCCAGCCAGATAATGTTTGCTCTTGCAAGCATCACAAATGTGCATGTGATCCAGTAGGCAGATGATAATCACATGTTATCACCCACAACCCATGAGCAAGCACAGTACCAGCACAATTAAAGACAAAACCACAAATTTTGAAGTACTTTGAAAATACTGATGGTTTTGTGTTGTTTGGAGATAATCATGTTTCTSCCCTAGTGATCCTTGTGTAATTCTAAAGATGGCAGCAGTTCTGATAACAACACACTGTTTTCTCAAATATTTGTTGAGTGCAACTTCCAGTGCAAAGCCTGAAGAACCAGCGATGACAAGCTGTGGTCAGAATTACGTGTTTAATCACAAATGTAACTCATGGTTTTGAAACCTTTCTCCTGTGTCCAAAATTCATATCAAGCTCTTTGTTTCAGAAATCTTGTGCTCCATCAGCTGTCTTTGGACGTGGTTTAAAGAAACCACAGCCTGGAAACAGAAGTTGTCAGTCCTTCATACACAAAGTATTGGAAGTGGCCACTTAGCGCTGACATCTTAATGGTCACCAAGACAATGATCAAATAAATTATAAACCAAACAGCCCTGAGACAYGTAGGCTTTCATCTGCCAGTGGCTRACCACACAGCTCTGGTGAAGGCAAGCCTTGAAACCCTTTTCATTCAAAGTTTTGTGGAGCAGAGAACAGGTGGATCCTGTATTTCAGGGTATTTCTGCTGCCCTTTGTGCTGGGATTGTRTCTCAGCAAGTGAGAACACAAGAGCTCATCTCTGGGACCACAACCCTCAGATCTTTAAGAGGAGCAGCAACTCCCAGCTCAGTCCCAGCCTCCTCAGCAGGAATTCCCAACTCCAGGCTGAGAGGACATGCTGGTGTTGGGCCAGGAATGACAATCCACAGGGAAACAGTGAGCCTGAAAGTTAAAAACTGCACCTGAAAATGCTCCTTGTCCTTCTGGGGATGAGGCACTCTGACAGTTTGAAATCTTTAATACCTCACCTGGCCACTGGTGGTTTCCTCTTTGTAGCTTCATTGAAAATACTTCTCTTTTCCAAACAGCCTCCTGAGGGGTTCTCATGTGTTTATTCCATCCAGTCTAAGGGATAAACTATAAAAGAAAAAGGAACAAAAATATTAATTGAATAGGAGAGTTTAAGATGGAGACATAATGCAAGGATCTTCCATGCAAATAAAGTAACAGAATACTCTGTGCACAGTTGGGACAAAAGTATTTTCTTTCATGGCATTCTCTAATAAACATATTAAACTGCAAAGGAAGCAGACTCCATGAAATCTTTATTAATGTAAAAATCATAGATTCCATTTAGGAAAAGTTAAAATCAAAGGCAATGAGATGGTGGGATCAAAACTGTCAGTCCAGCTTGATAAAATCCCTGAACCTGCATTTCCTAAAACCCCTGTCTGGCACTACAGGCCATGGGTGCATTTTTTTTTTTTTTTTTGTACTTAACTGAAATATTACAGCACTTAAGGAAAGTGAGAGGAATATGTGGGAATACTTAGTCTTGGAAGTCCTGCAGAGGAACTCCATTGCATTCTGTCCTGATCCAAAGCCAAACACATTTAACAGGCCTGTACAAACCTGCTACACACARACTAAGAAATGTGAGTAAAATATAKGCAACAACTTGAAGAGGATCTAAGAATTTAGTAAATATTACAAGACCTTATGAGCTGTTGAAAATCCATTGGCAGAGCAGTCCTGGATGTGTTGCACTTGTGGAGGACAGCACATAAAGATCCTCACAATCTGAACTCAGTCCTCAGACTCTTCTAGGCCTTCCCCCACCCCCATTATTGTTAATTAGTGCAGCTTCATTAGTGGTGATTAATTAGAGAGCCCTTTGGGAGAAAACAGCTTTTTCACCATTGTACTGCCTATGCTTAATGTGATACTGAAACTCAGCTGTCTGCAACTTAAATGTTTCAGCAATACCTAAAGGAATAAGCCACATGTAGAAATAAAAAAAGTTAAATTCCAAGCATTGAGAAAGCATCAAACTTATCCCAATATGATTAAGCCAGCTTGGATTAATCCATCTCCTGAGGATGTATTTATGTTCTCTGTTACATGAGCATAGAGTCCAAAATGTTAACAGCCACAAACCGAAGTTAAAACTATTTTAAAAAGGAATATTTGCAAAAAGCAGTTTAAGCAATGACTCATCTTCTCACAAAACAACCATTTAAAATGTAATTTTTCATATTTAGGACTTGCAKAGTGTACATTAAAACACTTTCTCACTAGCTGCCTCAATTTATTTTTTCTCTAAATCAAGAAAAAACATTAAGAACACTTCCAAGTTACTGCACAAGTAAATAATATTTATATCACTTCTAGTGCATTGATTCAATAGGATAATCCAGCAGGTTCATGATTAGTAAGATGACAAAATTGGAATTTGAGCTTCTAAGTGTCTGTGTATGGTTTTCATGCTCAGAAATAAGAGGATTTTTTTCTACTGGTGACAAATTCTGAGCACACAGCAGCTCTCTGAAATGCATACAACACTGTAAAGCAGCAATTATTAAAAATTAACATCTAGAAAAGGCAAGCTGAAGAGCACACAATCTACAGCAGCTCTTCTTTTAAATCAGGTTATGCATTCTCTGTGTCTTCAAAGCCTCCCAAATGTACAGTGGGATGGGTAGCATAGGAACAGGAAAAACAAATAAAGCATGAGCAGCTGGACACTCCCTGAGCACACGGACTCACCCAGGGATTGGTGCTGCCAGATCCACCCGTGAGGGGAGCACAGGCAGGGACAGTGCTAAGGAAAACCCTGATGTTCATAAAAACCTTCAAAAAGCTTCATTAATCACCAAACTTGGAGACAACCCCGTTATCAGCCACAGCTAAAACGTCTTTAATTTAYTTACTCCAAAATCAATGTCTGCTCCTTTTGTAAATGTGGGTTGCAGAGTGTCATATATGTATTAATCCTGGCTGATAAAAGAAGTTATAAATATTTTGAAGGAAAAAAAAAGATGATGATGATGATGATTTTGCTGAGGTATCACTGCACCCCCATCAAAAGGGGAAAGAACCTGGGCTCCAAAACTGACAGGTTTCTGAGTAGCTTTTGTTTTCGTGTCTCCCTGAAGTTCAGTGGAAGTATTTCAATTACACTCACCGATTCATGATGTTTGGGTGATTTCTTTACACATGATAAATGTTTATATCTGTAAGCAGAGATATTCRGATGTTTAGTGTTAGTGAATGTTCCCTTTACAAGCTGTAATAACTTTGTACTTTGTGTAGGAATAAAGAGATAGGATACAACCTTCTTAGAATGSTTTGGGTTGGAAAGGACCTTCTTGATGTGGATGATTTTGATTAAAAAATGAAGATAAATATTGAAAGTGTCAGTTTACAGACTTTAGTTGCAGTAATTCAATAGTAAAATTGATGTAATTAGGCAGGAAGCTATTTACAGGTGACCACTATATAATTGTGTTCCTGGTTCTCTGATGGCTTTACTCAAGAAAATACAAAATACTCATGCCCACAGAACTCTAGTGAAATACATAAGTAGTAGTAKCTGAGATGTTACAAATATGAAACTGTTGAGGAGATTTTCTAGGATCAGCTAAGGACTCAATTCCCAGGAAAAAATTAGTGGGAGTTGAGCATCCAACTCACATGTTCTCTTTTCCGAAATCTGTCTTGGATGGCTTTTCTGAGACAAAAGAATGGTTCACCTGGAATGAAAATTTAAGAATTCCCAGTTCCCAGTTCAGTCACGTGAGCCACATTTTCTCCCTGTACCTTCTTAAGTTTGGAATTTCATTTCCATGGATAGATGAGTGTGAAGGAGTCCTGCACAGAACATGATACAAAAATTTG
The DNA here is from genome assembly GCF_030028575.1 of Malurus melanocephalus. NCBI lineage: Eukaryota > Metazoa > Chordata > Aves > Passeriformes > Maluridae > Malurus > Malurus melanocephalus. Next base: position 446,124 of record NW_026623573.1, read on the forward strand.
CTTTCCTGACATAGTTTTACTAATGATTGTTGGGGAGAACGGGCCATCATTTTCCCCAAACCTTTGCTGATGGTAGGGATTTGGAAAGGTTGATAATTATTCAAAGGGCACAGCAATTTTAATGTATTTTTTTCCACTGCTGTAATTTTCATCTGGAGGAGCCCTGAGGAGTTTATTAAATTGCCAAGTACTTCAGAGATTTAGTTTTCATTAAAATGAATCCTGAAAGGATAATTTAGCAATGGATCTCTACAAACACAATCACTGAAATATATACAYGAGTTCAGCTGTTCAGATGACTGTTTCCATAACAGCACAGCTACAGCAGCTCCTCAGAGACACAGGATACTGTTTCTATGGTAATAGAATGTCTGAGCCCCAAGGAGGCACAGAAATCCATTAGGAAAAAGAGTAACTAATATTTCACATTAAAGAGATTGCCTTGTTCACATTTTGTGTTTGGCCACTTGTCAYCTTTTCCTTGTAGACATAGATTTTTAGGTTGGTGACTCCCTTGAGCTTGTTTTTCTAAAAAAAGAGGTGATATCTAGATATTCTATTTTCCCACCTCTTAAAACTTTTTAAACTGTTGGTTGATTTTGGTCCAACGTTGTGGGACTCGTGTGTGTCTCCTGGCTGGGGCTCAGCACAAGGAGTGGTGTTACCACTGCTGGGAACATCAGTCTATCCAGGGAATTCAGCTGCTTTCTGTTCTCTGCTGGAGGGCCTGGAAAGAAAGGGTAGGGGTACAGAATATGCTTTATGGGCACCTCAAATAGGCAAGGAAATGGTAACAAGGAAATGAGAAATGTTAGAAGGCGGCACAGGAACAATTTCAGGGTGGTAGGAGTGTGCACAGAGCCACAGACAGTGTAGGAGTGTCACTTTTTGTCTTGAGAAAACATGAATTATGTCCCTGCTAAGCAATTCCAGTTGTCAGCAATGCTGGTACTCTCAGTTCTTGGTGGTTTTTGCCATGTTCCTGTATCCTGATCTGTCTCCAGATCCTTGGCTATGACAATTCTTCCAGATTATTCTACGAGGGTCAAATTTACAAAGGATCTGTAATGCGTTAATACCCAGCAGACTGTACAGTCCTTAGCAGGAGACCATCAGAAACAGAAAACAAAAATACACAAAATGTTAAATTATGCTATATGCTGTATGCTATCTACTGAAAAATAGCCCTGTAACCTGACTGGTGTCTTCTTATTTAGCTCTGTGACAATTCCACTSTTCTGCTCTCTTTGAACAATTTTGATTTCCTCTGACAAACAATATTTTGCGAATTTTGTGAGACCATCTGAAATGAAAACTAATCCAACTTAAAAGCAGACTGTTTCCTGTAATTTCAGAGCAGCACGTATGGAACCTGAGTCTGGCTGCAGTGAGTGTCTGGATGCTGAAGGTTTCTCTGAGCATGTACCCAGGATTTCAGGACAAGGAGATAACACGTTAATAGCTGCAAAACTGCTGATACAATTTYGGTGTCTGCTCCTGAAAATCAGAGCCATTAATGGTGTCAATAAATTTGAAAAAGTCATGGTAATCCAATTACTGCTATTTTAAAACACTAAGGTTCCTTTGTAGCTATGGAAACAAAAATGCMGACATTAATGAGCAAGGGGGAAAAAAACCCTGGTGTTTCCTTGACGACAGATAAAAGCAAAGCTCCATGAGACCCAAAGGAGTGAGGGACAGAAATACCTCACACCATGACAGACAACTGAAATCCAAGTCCAGTGCAATAATGAGCTTCCTTCTTCCAGGAGTGCTCTTTCACTTGTCCACACCCTTTATCCTGCAGTTATCCATGCATGAAGCATTCAGGGTAAGAACTGCAACCTTAGAGCACGTGATAAGAGCTGGAAGCCTCCTGGGGCACTCCTGGAACAGGTGAGGGTTGTGTGGAACATGGAAGGATTTCTCAGACACCAGGGTGAAAGGGAAAAATGCCATCTCTGAGCCTGCCCTGGGGCTCTGCAGGGTGGATGTGACTCGTGTGCTCCCCAGGATGGGCACAGGGGACACCACCACTGGTGCTGCAGAGCTCTTGCTCCCTGCAGTGCATCACAAATCCAGTATATATATTTATAGATAGTACCCCTTCTCCCTGTGAAAACCTGTGAAAATGTTAGATAAAACGATGGCACAGGTTCAAAGAGTRTGCTACTGCAACTCAGTTATTATCACTTGAAATTTAGCTGGCAGCTCTCACAAAATTCACAAAATCTAGTTTGTCAGAGGAACTCAACATTGTTCAAAGAGAACATAAGAGTGGAATTGTCACAGAGCTAAGTAAGAGGACACCATTCAGATTACAGGGCTATTTTTCAGTGGGTAGCATATAGCATAATAGAATATGGATATGTAAAATGGTTAATAAAATTAATAAATAGAACAGTTAATTGGCAGATTTCTCACAGGCATTTTGGAAGAGCTGAACTTTCAAAAAAGTCTCATTTTAACTCTATCCTGCTCATGGTATCAGTGAAGATCCCTTCTTAATGGGAAGGACAATGTATCAATTAGTTCAAAATACTAAATTTTGGGGCATCAATAGCAATTAAGAGCTGGAAAGTAAGCTACAGGAGTGTCGAGTTTCCTTGACAACATGTTGAGAAAAAAMCACAACTACATAAGAACTTACAAGGAAAATTTAAAAAATACCTAATTGAGTTTTCTGAATGGTGTGGACAGTGGGTTTATTGGTGATGGTGCTGGCCCAGGGTCACRGTGGTGAGAATGCTGTTTCTCTGTTTATAGTTATTGATGCTTCCTTTTACTGGTCTTGACATTGATCTGAAAGTTGGTTCAAGTGATCGATGACCCTGTCAAATTCTCTTCTGTTTCTCTGTAAAACACATAGAAGGCGGTTTACTTGGTGGGCTTTAGAACATCTCTGACTACTGTCAGGAGTTCTGAGCTGTCTGTTTTTCTATGACAAATAAGAAACAGATGGAAGAATTGATACATCTGTAGTTTGTGCACGTACAAACCACTGAACCTTGTTGCCTTTTRGAGTTGGAGCAACTGTTCCTCCAAAAGCCACGTTGCTTCTCAGTGTGTCAGAATGGTAATTGCTCATGTTTGTGATGTGATTTGCYTGAAAAAAACTACAGCTCATTGATCCAGCAGTCTGTAAGACCTGGAGAGACCCTTCCTAACCCTCCTGCAAAACATCTGCTTTGTGGAAGAGACCCGTGACATCCTCCCCTTTGTAACCTTTCAGCTGTCAGCAAAAGGAAGATTTGAGCAYGGAGGAAGAACTGGAGCTCTTCATTCCAACCCCATGGTACTTTAGAAGTGAAGTTGGACTCACACATCTGATTTTTCTCTCTGATGTCCAAGATTTTTCCTGGCCTGTAGGCTGTCCTTGTAAATTAGTCCATAAAACAACCCTTCATCACACCTGCTTATGACGAATTAATGCTAAAACCCCAAACCAAATAAACCCCCAAATCAAACTGTGTGATGACTCAGCATTTAGAGCCTTACCTAACATACATTAAACCTAAATTTGGAAAAAAAGGTCTGTGGGATTTYAATGGAAAATGGTTTGAGGCTGGACTTTTTCCTTTATTTTTTTTTCTTTCTCCTTTGGGTGTCTGTGTGTCCAGCCCTGCTGTTGGGCTGTGGGAAGAACCCAAGCACTTGAAAGGAAAAATTCAGTTCTTTGTGAAACAATGAGGTTGTGTCTGCAAGCAGCTGAACCTTCTCAGTTTTGTGGCTGCTTTTGCATTTTCTGAGCAGCCCTTGAGTCTTTTCCCTATGGATCCATTACTTTTGCCTTCTGTTTTAATTTTCCTTGAACTGACTTTTTTTGGCAAGTAGACCCATATTTGCTTCTCATGRAGCTTTGTCTCTCCCTTTTGCAGTTCAAGCACATTTTTGTCTTTAAATTTTTTTCTCTTGGTATGGTCTGACCAGTTTGTGAAGGTTACACTGCTCTTTGGGTGGTAGTTCTTGCTGGCTCAACAAACARAACAAAGTGCCAGATGAATCTTAGTAGTTGTTATGCAATGTTGATAGGAAGGCAGTAGTTGGCTGTCCAGTTTAATTTTTTTAAAAGTATTTTTTACATTCAATTTTTTTTCCAGATTTTTAATAGTTGCTCTAAAAAATTTGGTTACTTCACAAAGCTCTGATCTTTGAGAAAAAAAAATGTCATCGTAATTACCATGGTGGAAATGTGCCTTTGGTCAAATGAAAGATARGTAGGTATGATTTCTGMACACTCAAACTTAAGAGTTCATGTYTAGAAAAGAAATATTGSTATTTGTGAYAACCAATATCAAAATTACGTAATGGTTCTTCATGGGGATTAGTCCTCAGAGGAGGATTAGGTGCATTTAGACATTCCTATTTCACTTGAAGCAAAGTGGCCAAATGGAGAAATGGTGACTTGGAAATAAAACAGCTCCAGGGTGATGAACAGGTCCATGTCCTGTTGAGACAAAAATGAGCAACACATACACSTTTGGGAGTTCCTGCTTCAGGACASGTATTTCATTACTACACTTTTCCAACTGGGTCAAAAAAATAGTAATTAAATGTTAAAAAATATATTAATTGTAATAAAAAATTRAGCTGATACTAYTCATTAATAATGCACAGTGTTTAACTGGGCAAAAAGGGTCTTCATTGAGCAAACACTACACAAAACTATGAGTTTAGAGAAAGACAAAGTAATAAAAAAATTGTGGTTCTTATTTTTTACTTCTGTCCACRCACGAGAAGTTTACAATGCCAGGAAAACGACCAGTTTGACTGAATTGATTTAAGCAATGTCAGCTTGCAGAACTACATCAGGTTGTGCAGTGGCACTCGGCCTGCATGAATGGAACCCTGCAGGAGCCAATTCCTTATCTCTCCAGACACTCACTTTTCTATATCAGTGAGGCCATGGATGTTTCTCCAATAAAATTGTCCTGGAGCTGACCTCACCTGTTAGTGTCTACTTGGAACAAGAATTTCAGATTCTCCTGTGGTCAGTAGGCAGACCCCACTTAGAACCAAGCCAGGCTGTGCCGCTGTGATAATGGCAAGACAGGCACAGAACCGGGGATCATTTTCCATTCAGAGTTTAACTCCTTTATCAGTCTGTGTCAAAGTTTGGGATTAGCAGGCTGGAGCCCTCAAGCCCTGCTGGTTTTGCTCACACTGAGCTGTGCTGGTTTGACATTCAGCTCTGGCTCCTCTGGGAGAGGGAAACAAGGACTGCTGGGGTGCCCTGCACTGAGCAGTAACGGGGGCACCACCAGCATCTCCTGTCCTTTCCTACCCCTTTCCCTGTGCAGCCACTGCTCTGCTTTCCCCTGTCAGCCCAACACCAAGGGCAACAGAAATCCTGCCTGGAATATCTGAAAGGACGGACACCTAACCCCTGACACTGCAGAWTGCACATGCTTTCTGTCCAAGCACAAGGTTTTCAACCTGGCTGTGTCTTCCTGACATACATGAAGATCCACATTTATCAAGTGTTAGTCCCTTTCTAGCATGGAGCAGCCAAGWCATAAGGATTCCTTGAAGTTTTCACGTCCCTTTCTAAAACTGTTGTCTGTCTTTCATTCTTTGTGGCAAAAATAATGTTTGAGAAGTGTTCTTGCTCGTCTGACAAAACCCTTCCACCTGTCCCAAYGACAGTGTGTTCGTAACTGTGTATAGTCACTGTCACTGCTGTCAGCACTTCTGGATCAGCTGAAATACCACTTTCCTCTCATTTCCTGTGATAGGACAGGGAACAGCCCCTTTGTCTCACTCCTGTTGGTCTCCAGGAGTTACAACAAACATTCAGGTTGTTTTCTGCCCAGTTTAGATCAGCAAACCTGAGATGCTGCTGGACTACTGAACAAAAAGTGGGCTGCCAGCATGTCCTGGTTTTTTGGGCTGTGATTTGTGGAATATTTGAGGGATAGTCCTGGGTTCAGATGTCCTGCCTGGCCAGTTGGGCAGTGGCTGCTCAGTCTATTATTGTGTGTTATTTGGTGCTGGCAAGGTTTAGGTACCTATTCAGCATGTTCTAAAGCTGAAATATTGRTGACCTCTGAAGACTTTTACTGTGGCAATCTGGATACCCTTTTGGAATATAAGCGCTTGCAGATTAATTAAAAATTAGCAGCAGAAATGATAACAATATATTCACACTATGTAAAATCTAAAACCTCCTGGAATACTCAATTTACCTTTTTTTCATTTAGAGRCTGAGGAAGAAACTTGACTGCATTACATCTGCTAAGTTAAAAAAAAGGCAACAAGCAGACCTTAGAAAAAGCTAAAAGGAGAAAAGTAATAATTTTCCATTTGAGCCCGATGGGGTTGTGTTTCTTTCTTTTTTTTTTTAACTGTTTGCAAATCTTCAGTGTAATGGTTTGAAACCCAGTCGTGTCATTTCTTTCCGCCCACACACAGAGCTGCAGTAGTGCAGACACTGTAGCAGGCAAACCATATTCCCAGCATCGGCCATTAAAACTCTTCCTACACCAGCGTGGGCTGCCTTCACCCCCTCCTCTCTTTGCACACACCCCACCACCCACCCTTCCCTTTCCAAATGCTTAAAAAAAAAGAGAAGAGAAAGACACTGAAAAAAGGAAACAGGATGCTTCTTTTGTTTCAACGCTATTCCAGGGACCTGAACCTCTCCACCTGCCTGTGAATTGGCCACCTAAAGGTTAGCAAGTGTTTTGTTATCGTTTTCTATGGACAGAGAGAGAATTAAGTTCTAGATGGTAAGGCAGAAATTTTAAAGTTATCATTTCTTTTTTTATTGTGATGGTTCTTTCACTTAGCAACGAGAAAGATTTTTTTTCCTAAAACAAAAAGCATTTCAGTTCTGGCCCCACTTCAGCTTTTCAGAGGGCTTTAAACGGTATTTTTTCATCATTTAGTCCAACCTCCTAAACTTTAAAAGATGGATTAGGGTTATTATTTTTCTGTTAGAGCAACCTGTTGATTGCAGTCTGCTGGCTGGAGGTTTTTAACTCTTTCCTAACACGGGAAATGCACAGGAGCAAATTTGATAAAAGGATAAGAGAATTGAAATCCTTTGAGGTTTTTAAGCACTAAAAATACTATTTTTTCCTCACTGTGAAGACAGTGTTACAAAACCAACAGATATGTTAGATATGTTTCTTTTTAGAAATAGGGATGTAAATCTAAAATAGAGACATATAATAAACTAGAAAGCATTCCTTATGGCTGGAGCTGAGAAAAGTAGCAGTATAAGAAGTAGAAAAGGAAATATTCTTGATACAAATTGCATGAAGAGATCAAAAGAGCTAATACAGTGGTTACTTACACATTAAAATATACTTTAAGTAACAATATTTTTACTGATTTAAGCCTTTGGAATGTTTTCATTTTTGGATATTCAAGAAAAGGAGAATAAAAAATACAGAAAACTGTCTAATAATGAACAAACCAGTTGCTGCTATTSTGGAACAAAGGGAAGGTATAGAATAACCCATTTTTCCTAAAAGGTTTTAATACTGTATTCTGGTACAATATTTACAGAAATTAAGTAGTACAGAAATGCTAACCAGTTTTGCTGATATTACACAATTGTGGAAGTACAGCATCAGAAATATTTGTCCTCAGGATATGGTACAAGAATTTCCAAGTTCACCCAGCAGGTTTTCTAGTGGCTTTGTACTTTAATAACACACAAAGAAGGGCAAAACTTCAGAACAATGGCTTGTATCAAGCAGCAAGATTTCCCCAAGTCAGAATTTCAGATGTTACCAGGGAAAGGCTGGAAAGGTKTCAGAAGATGATGGAATGAAACACTTTCAGGCTGATTGTGAGGGGACTGAGGCTCCCAACTTTGTTCAGAAGGTGCCGGCAGCGTGCGGGCTGCGGGTGGAGTGGTGAGATCAGACACGTCCCTCAAGAACAAGGGGAAAGGTGAACTCGGTGCTTCTGTTATGAGACATTTCAAGAATCAGAGTCAAACTGAGAAAAGAGCAAAGGCAGAAACAGCTTTTAAGCAAAGCAAGATTAACAGTCATTTCTGGGCTAACCAGGAAACGTGTCAGTTCCATTTTGCTTGTTTGAACTGAGAAGTAAAAAACTCCAGACGTGGGGTGCACTCACAGACCTTTTGTTTCCACCACAGAAGCAGTGGTTGAAGTACTGCACCAAATTTATTTCAGATCCTATGGTTCGTTGTTACTTTATGATGCTAATGTTGAAGTTTTGTGTGGTCAATCCACGGAGTTGTGCCAGCTGTCAGTGGTGGATGAGCAACTGGAACTGATCATCTCAGTGTGTGCATCTTCCTCTGACAGCAAGATCCTGTATGCTGGTCTCACTGCACTGCCCTCACAGGAAAAATTCATAATTAGCTAACCTGGAAGGTACTTTCTTTCATTTAAGTTTGCAAAGTTCTTTAAAATGTGTCGTAGTAGCATCTTTGGACTCTATTTCCTCATCAGGACAAAAAGAATGTTTATAGCTGCTTTCAGTTGCTCCCACCTCTGACAAAACTCTGTAGTGTCTTTGAAGGATGCAGAAATTCATACCAAAGGTGTGTGGATTTAACTCCTCAAATCTTGATGGGGACATGAATTGAGAGTGGATTGTAGCCCCAGTTCTCTCTCCTGTGCAGCACCTGGCAGTGGGCTCAGCTTTTTTTTTAAATTGGTATCTGCCTGTGTATTGAGACAGCTGAACTTAGCTGGGTTTCTCTAAGCAGGACAATGTTTGGAACTTAAATGAATATAAATAATCTCACATGGAGATTCCAGATGAGAAACGGACACACTAAAATAGATTGATTAGAAAAACAAAAACAAAAATCACTCAATTTCAAACAGAGCTAATGCAGTGTAATACTGGTGGTCTGTATTTTGTGCATAGGTCAAATTACTTCAATCCATGACAGCAACCTGTTCATCCATATAAATGGGAAGAATCACAGGATGCTGTTAAGGCAGCCCAATTCCAGAGTCACTTATTCAAGATTCAGAGATTTYAGATCAATCTTCAAAAGGTTCTGCTAAGCCCTGAAACCTCTATGATAGTGGCAAATATCCACACAGCCACTTGCTTTTGTTGTAACTTGCTGTAATTAATTATTACTTCCTTACACCTCTCAGGGTAAGTARTTTGCAGATTTAGCATTTGGAATTTAATACTGAGTCATCTAAATAATGAATTTTAAATGCTTATACATGTTTTCAATTTGCTTCTAGTTCCAGCACACTGCTGCAATTATTAGTACTGTTTAAATTAAGTGTCCCTTTTAACCAAATTCACGTTAACTTAATAATAGCCAGTCTCAAAGTGGAATAAAATATAAYGGGCTCCAGAAATGTGATCAAAGTGAAGACAAACTAATTTTGACTGCTTATGTAAAATGCCCAGAATCATCTGTTTGTATGATTTGATTCATGCCAGTGTTCTATTATAAGATGTGCATCTTTTTTCCCCGTTGGTTTGTTGACTGTAGCATGCAGTAATCCTCCAGAAGATCTCACTTAGAGGTGAGAACACATTCCTTTAGGAAAGTATCTCCCAGCAGAGCTGAAACTACTTGCTGCATGTAATTCTCTCCATCTGGACAGACTGAGTCTGTAGAGCAGAAGCATGAGTCACTGTGAAGCAGTTCAGAATGTCAAGTATTTTCTAGATTCACTGATTTTAAGCGTCTGCAGTGCCATTACCAATTACTGGGAGCATTTCAGGGTATGGTAGAAAGCAGGAGGATTTCAAGCAGTAATACAGGCCCCGTTCAGAGCTTTTCTGCCCCCTGAATCACTCTGTGATAGGCAAGAAAGATGGCAAGAACAAGACAGAAATATTTYTCCACCACCAGAATTAGAGGCCTGCTAAATCAGGGCTCCAGAAATAAACGGAAAGCAATCCAAACARCAGGCAAAGCTCTCCAGGATCAATAAAGCTGTTTGGAATTGAAATCCACAGAGGCCTCCGGCGTTAGTCTATCACCAGAATTATTAAAAGAAAGAGCTCCCACTGAAGTGGATTTTGGGCAATTTTAACATTACAGTTTCACCACTACCCAACAAGAGACAGGCTGCAGTGTTTGAACTGGGCAGCTGCTCATCACAGGGAAAATAACAGCTACACCTCCCAAAAGATGGTGTTCCTAATTTCACAGGCCAGATCTGCTGGTTTTGTACCATTACTAGGAATGCATATGCCAGTTTGGGATTCAGTCTACCAGCAGAGCAGGACCCAGCCATCCCAGTCCATATTTCAAACAAGGGTTTGCATAAAGAAGAGCAGCTCCTCCCACGACCCCTCAGTGCTGCTCATTGGGTTACCTGAGCCCTTTTTAGGAACTGACCCACACAGAAGATGAAATTTTTTTAAATAACCTTTTCACTGCACTTGACCTGTGCCTTATTCTGCTTTCCCTGCAGCTTTCCACAAGTTTAGGGAGGTTTGYTGAGCATGACCTAAACACTTTTAACATTCCTGAGGCATTTTCCCACCTGGTTACTGTTTTCTCCCCTCTCCCAGGGCACCATTAGAAGAAGCTGGTGGACAACACCCAYGCTGGATAAGTTTAGCATTTCATGTGTGGCAAGTGTCTTCTCTCCACCACTGTTTTCTTTTCCAACATGTTTTAAGAGAGCCCTTTACTGTAAAGTTAAAAGRAAATTACCTTTAGGAGTTTAAATTACAAACCCCATCACTGTGTCAGTGACCACACAATTAAAAGCAGGGTACAAAATCCCCACATTTCRAAGATTCTGTTTAGAGCTTCCTACATAGTGATAAAGGATACAGAGAGATTGAAATGCCACTTCATTTTCTTCTGTTTCAACTCTTCCTGTTTTCTGAAGGTTGTTACTGTGACACCAATGTAAAAAAAAAAAAAAAAGAAAAAACCAACTTCCTACTTCTAATCTGTTTCAAGCCTTTGTCCTCGTTTCTCTCTGCTTGCATCAAGTATTGACAGAAATGAGACTTTTTTGCTGAAATGCCGGGATCAATCAAAGGTACGTGAGCTAAAATTATTTCCAGACTAAAGACTAAATTATTTCCAGACTTCCACTTCTGCTCTCTGGTGTATTTAAGGTAGGGATCACTAAAAACTTTATAAAAGGCAAAGACTCCTGGTATAATTGAGTATATTGTGTATGTTCAGAATGCTGAAAATCTGCTTCTGTGGGGTTACAAAAATAAAGTTAAGWCTGTCATGTCCCAGCCTGTACCTGTGGACCAAGGTGGGGGATTGAGCAATTGAGCTGTGTCTGCTTAGAGACTGATGCTCTGCTCAGTGRTGTGTCAAAAAATGATAGGTAAGTTCAGAAAATAAGCATTTACATGTTTAGTTATTGATTTCATTAATAATGATGGGCAGTTGACAGAGCATTTACTTGTGCCATGAAGGAGACAAATATTTTGGTTCTACAGTCCGAAGTTATAACAGCACTGACACAATGTAACAAGCTTTATAAAATGTATTTAGAAATCAGGAAGAAGTCTATAAAAATGGAACTTATTGGATTTAAAATGAGTTTTTTTATACCAACCTCCTGCATTAAAATATTTTATACTTACTTTATACTAAGACYGTTTCTGCTACAATAATTTTCTGTCTGAAGCTGCTCCACTTTTCAGTGTTCCACAGACCTGCCTATGGTGTGTACCTGAAGTGTACACACTACAGTAATTGTAATTGTATTCAGTGGAAATTTAGTGACCAGTTTTAGTAGCTTAGGAAAACAGTGTAGAAAATTTTGGTCTGGCCAAATCCTGCATTTAGTTTGGTTCATTGGAAAATTTTCCTTATCTAATTAGGATCAAGTTCTTTTGCTGGCAGTTCAATGCCACAAGTTACAAACAGCTGAGAACATTGGGTGGATGCTCAGTAACAGAGCCYGGGGGATAATAAACAGAGGAAGTTCTACTGTGGGCAAGGACTACCCCAAATCAGCCTTGGGGCACAATTAGTGTGAGATAAACTATTTTGGTCAACATAATACAAAAAAAATACAGTGGCCTTTTTCATATATAAACAACAGATGTGAAAAGTCTGATGGTATTTGCCTCGGTAGAACACAAGTCATGGCAGTTTCACTCAGGAAGAAAGTGCTTTTTCTGGCTGTGAAAAGCAGCAAACTACCACACCTAGTAGAGATGTGTCATTACAGTCTTCAAAGTATATTATATTATCTATCACCATCAGTTTACTTGTTGAGCTTTATTTAAAACCTTCCTTTAAATTTTCTGTCATCACTTTGTGGAGCATTACAGAACACTGAAATGAGTCTCAGAATTATTCTGTGTTTTGGGCCCCAGAAGCTTAACAGCATTAAGTGAAATTACAGAGGCTCTGGCACTTGGGAATCATGAAATTCATATGAAAAACATCTGTCTGTGGAGGGCCCATCAGCTCTGCATGGCCAGGAGGAATACAGAGAGAGAAAGTTTGTGACACGAAATGTAAAATACATTTTGTACATGTGGAAGTGTATTTGCACACTTCCCTCCAGGGGAAGCAGGGGAGCAAAGACACAGGGACTGGTTCTGTCWGATGTGGTACTTGTTAGACCTTCTACCTACTGGGTGTTCAGGTTTTACTTTTGTTCTTTTCTTCTTTTTCTGCAGCATGTTTTTTTTCCCTACACTTCTTTAAAAAAAAGCTTTTTAAAAACTACTGATTAGTTTGTATAATTGGCTCATGTTTTATCCCTTGCTGCTGCTTTTATTGTATGCTGTGTTTAAATTTAAAAGTGACTGTGTAACTTAGGAACCATCTTAAATGGACTTGAAATGTTGAAAACATCACTTTGCAAATTAGAGAAATCCACTTTTCTCCTGTAGTGGTAACTACTCTGCACAATATGGATAATAACTTAATTTGTTTAACAAGCCATACTCTTTTATCATTCTTCCATCATTACAGTCACTACCTGTAATAAAAAGCCACTTAAGTGATTATTCCACATAGAAATGTCAGAAGTGCATAAGAAAAGTCCATGCTTGATAACTGAGCCTGATTTATAACATTCATAAGGAAGAAAAAAAAGGCAAAATCTAACAATTTGCTGTGCACAGATCAGTTCATTCTAATGGTTTTTTTTTTTTTCTGGAATGGAACCAGTATAAATTTCAAACCACATTTTTAAGCAATTCTTTTACTATTTTCCAGTAATGACCACCTATTAAAATGATCCAAGGAAGTTACAGAAACACCACTAGAGATTATGCAGCAAAGCAACAAATTGCAGWTTTCAAATTTAGCCACTGATTATGTTATTCCAAATGGGTTTTTTACGGCTGTTTGCACAAGAACAACCCATCATTCAYAGCAGCCAGTGCATCCAGCAAGCATAGTTGAGTCAGAATCAAATAAACATTCACAGATCACCTGATTTTCACCCAAACTCTAATTTCAAGGGGTTATGCTCATGACCCTATCAGCTCTTCCAAAGAAAATTTTCAACTTGCTTATTTTGATAGTTTCCCCCTTTGTTTCTAATAAAGAAAAAATACAAATTTTTGCTGAAATAAGAATCAGTCTGAACCAGCACCAACYCTGCATATATTAGGACAGATTTCAAAAGAGTAGGTTCACTTTTTTCAAAAAAYGTGTCTAGAAGATGTTTTCATCTGGCATTGAAAGCATCCAAAATAACCAGTATACAATAATAGCTCCATTAATTAGACCGAATTATTTTGATCTACACAAAAGCCAGCTTTAATTTATCACACWGTTTTCCTATGATACCATCTTTCCTGCTTTGCACATATTTATGCAAATCTGACTCGTAAACAGGACATGACTTTMATTTTCTTCACACATGTTCATTTTACACCCTTGCTGCAATGTGTTTGGCCTTAGCTCTGTTAAATTGGATAAACACAGGTAACATGCAGGCATGTTTAATGTCCTGGGTTTGGAGGTGGTTGCCCAAAGAAATTGCAGTTTTAATCCCCAGAGGTTTTCAAAACCAAACTGGTACCACCCTGACAGCCTCATGCGACACTGCTGACTCTGCTTTGAGCAGGTGTTTGGACTGGAGATGTCCTGAGGTCCCCTCTAACTTCAACTCTTCTGTGTTTCTGTAATGAAAATTATTACTATTAATTAAATTTTAAAATATGACACAGATATATAATGGGAATATGGTTCTAGAAAGTTAAAAGYGTATTATTTCTGGTATGCTGAGAGYCTCCATTTGCAAATCTGAAACTCTGATTTATTTCTAATGCTTTTGGTACGCAGTRTAGGTCGTAAGAGTGACTGCRTTCAGTGTTCTTTACACTGTACTAAACTTTAATTCCTAGATGAGAAATGAAAGATGAATCCATTTAATTGGGAAATGAAGTAACGATTATCTGTATAATGCCTGTACGTACGATCTGTGCTATTCTGGGTCGCTCTTTTCCCCAGTCCAGCAGTATTTCAGGTGCTGTGCCGGTTGTGTGTCCCCTCTACAGATCCATGAACAGCAGCAGGCCCCGGGCCCGCCATGGAGGGACAGACCCCGCTGGGAGCCGCGGCCGCTGTGGCGGATCCCGAGCCGGGCCCGGCCCCTCAGGCCCCGCGGAACTSCTCAGCCCCAGCCCGGGGCCAGCCCCCGGCCCAGCCCCTGTACCTCAAAGCACTGACCATCCCGCTGTTCCAGCCCGTGCCGCCGGGATCCCTGCAGCCACTGGTGCCCGCCAGGAGCTGCGTCCATCTGGACAGCGGCCACATTCCCCTCATCCTCAACCCGCTCCTTCCTGCGGACGGCACCGAGCGGCCTCCGCCGCCTTTCCAGAAACAGCTCGGGCAAAGCCTAACGCTGAGCATAGTCAGCACTTTACCRGTTTTGTCATCACCGACTTCTTGTGTGAACGCATCGGTTGGAAAATCGAAAAAATCTGGGAAATACATCTGCAAGCACTGTGGACGAGATTGTTTGAAGCCAAGTGTCCTTGAGAAACACATCCGCTCTCACACGGGAGAGAGGCCCTTCCCCTGCACCACTTGCGGCATTGCGTTTAAAACGCAGAGCAACTTGTACAAGCACAGGAGAACACAAACACACGTCAACAACACCAGGCTGCCCTCAGAGCCCGACATCAACGGGGGAGCGGAGCAAAATGAGAGACCGGCAGAGAGTACAGCCTGTCCCCAAGGCAGCAAAGTCTTGGGTAGCATCAGTGAAGACCAAGGGATACAGATCAAACAACCCAGTTCAGACAGTTCAGCGACAGACACTGAGAAACCTCAKGAGCTCTCTCTGTCAACAAGCACTTCATCAACTGCTCCAGAAAATCAAGAAATAACGCATCAGTCCTTCAGTTCAAAAGCTAATCAGGGCATTCATGAAAGAGAACCTCGAAGTTTATCATCTCCAGGAGCTTTGTCAAATGGTCCGTGCCTGAGAAAGAAGATGCAGGAGCAAAGAACTCCRACTGCCAATAAGCACATTCAGCTGCAAAGGCAGCAGGCAACCTCTTCAGAGAAGCAGTGGGATTACAAACCCTTGGAGTGCAGGCTGAAGAAGTGTGAGAGCACCGATTCGGGGTATTTGTCACGCTCTGACAGCACAGAACAGCAGATGCCATCATCCAGCCCCCTGCACAGTCTGCACGAGCACAGCACAGAGCTGGAAACCGAAACCGCCTTCAGCAGCCCAAGGTGTGCCCCCGGGAGCACTGCAAAGCCAGAGGGGCCTGACAAAGCTACAGCCTCCATGCTGGAGAAAAAGAGGCTGGAAGAACACATTTCAAAGCTTATTTCTCACAACAAAAGCGTGGTGGATGATACCCATTTGGATAATGTCAGGCCCAGAAAAACTGTCCTTTCTAAGCAGGGAAGCATTGACCTGCCAATGCCTTACACRTACAAAGACTCTTTCCATTTTGATATCAGAACTTGTGATGTAAATAGGAAAAAGAATCTTTCCCTTTGCTCAGCAAAATCTACCTTTGCACCACTGGAGAAATGCAAGCCAATGTTTTTCCACTCAGTTCCTACCCAGTTCTCCACAACAATCGACACTGTGCCTGTTACTCGGAGCAACTCCTTGCCTGTTGTGGAGGCAGCGAGGATGGTGCATGACAAACCAGGWTGCTCAAAACCACTTTCTCTTACTAAGCAGTCTGTAAACACAGGCACTGCTGCTTTGCTGCCTAGCAACAATCTCACTGCGAATTCAGTGGATTTCCCTAATAGCCATCCCCGAGCTTTAGTCAGACAAACAGCGGTGGATGATTTGCCCCTAAGTAATGTGGCTGATCATCCTTCTCTGTCAGAGGAGCTGAAAGGGAGTAAAAAGCTTGGGGCTGGAGAAGTAATCAGTGCTAAAAATAAAAAGCACAATCAAAGGAAGTTAAAGATGTTCTCTCAAGAAAAATGGCAAATGTATGGAGACGAAACATTTAAGAAAATCTACCAAAAAATGAAAAGCAGTCAAAATGCCAAGAAAATTAAACAAAGAGGGAATAAGATCACAGATATTACAAGCTTCACTCCTAATTCAGGGGAATCAGCCAGCAGCACTGAAATTACTGAGGAAAGAGATGACAGGAGCTCTGTAAGTGACAGTCGTTCCTCCCTTGTGACAGCAGCTTCAACCACGGGTAAATCAGGAACCTGTACTGATGCTAATCGTGTTCTGCAGAATGTGTCCTCTGAGGAAGCTGCAGACAGAGTGTCCCACCTAATGGAGACATCACATCCCATAACTGCTGGAGCTGGAACCAGCCCAACATCCCGAGAGCTCTGTGGCAGTGACACGGAGAAATGCACAGCTGGCAGCAGCACACTGCTGGCTCTGAGCAGTGGTGAGCTCAGGCTTCAAAATCCTGAATGTCAGCTGAGCAGCCAYGGGAGGAATGAGGACTCATTGCCAGTGCAGAGTAGCAACTGGGAGAAACCAAACCCTGGGAAAGAGTCCAGTGCATTTGAGTTAGATTGTAAAARCCCTTTGCACAATTATGGGAACCATCACGGGACTAAGGAAAGTGGCCAGCACGGCCCGACGCCCCCGTGGGTCCATTGCAACAACAGAGAAACTGCAGGGAAATCCCAGACTTTGCCATCAGAAAGGAAAAAGCTGAAATTCGAAGTGGAGAAGACACAAAAWGTGATTTCAGTGTCCTGCCCTAGTCCTGGTAGTGAAACCCCTGCAGTAAGTGAAGCAGAGAGAATCCCTTGCTCTGGCACTCACAGTCTTGCCACAGCTCCAGTGAAATTCTCCAGCAAATCAGAGGAGCAAAAATCAAGCACAGGAATTAATGAATCCACTGGAAGGACTGAGAATGTGGAATATATGAAAACAATCAAACTTCCCACAAAAACTCTTAATTATAGTGACATTAACCTTCTTTCACATCCCGCAGGTGCCTCAAAAGCTTCACTGGTGGGACTTTTAGGGTCTGAATTAAGGGGAAGTGATTCCARCTCTTCTGCCTTGCACAATGCAGCAGATGGAGATGACAAAACACATCTTGTCAAAACAGCAGCAAAAGTGCCACTTCTCAATGACAATGCTGTGGATGTGTCTTCTCAAAGTCATCATCTGCAATCTGGTCATTTAAGTCCAGTCCCACAACAAAATGCCTTTTCTCCAAAATATATMCTTAAATTGCCACAGGACAAGAGAGCTTCAGATCTGTCACTTTTGCTTAGATCTGAACAGGAGATGACACCTGGCACACCTGTGGGAGACTCCTTAACCTCCCTACCTTGCTCTTCCAGCAGCACATCCCTCCATTCTCATTCTGATGATGTGATTTGCTCCCCTTTAAAATCTGAAGTGAGACAAAAGACTGGCAAAGGAGACWTTCAATGGAATCTACACACAAACTGGAAAAATCCAGGATTTTGTTCAYCAGTCAAGCCAGAAACCACAAATACTTTAACCACAGCAGAGAACACCTTTCATAACCAAAACTTCAGGCAGCAGGATAYAGCAAGAGAGGATTGGAAAAACAAACAGAACAAGAATAAATTCAATTATCAAAGGCAAACAGAAGAGAARTGGATGAGTAAAAGTACTTGCTCTACACAGACTCCAAAGAAGAAAATATGCTTTACTTCTGTGTATACCAGTGGCTTTTTCATATCTGCTGACATCAAAGATGAGAGAAAGGCTTTACATCACCTTTGCTCGGGAAGTGACTCTAGGATAAAGACATCAGCTTCTAGCAAGGGTGCMGAGCCAACAATCCTGGGATGGGACAGAGTGGGAAGCCCACGCATCCTTAAGGACATCCCACCYCCACTGCAGGATCTGCAGCATTCCCAGAGCTCAAGAGACAACCCCGCTTATTTTTGCCACTCTTTTGGCACGTTTTACTGCCACACCCTCAGCACTCACTGTAAAGAATTCCCAGTGCTGCCCCACAATAACAGGACYTGCTACTCTGGCACTTCACCCATGCTGGGCTCCAAGAGCACCTTCCCATCCCTGAGTGCTGAGCCCAGGCTGACCTGGTGCTGCCTGAGCAGGAGCCTCCCCCTGCCCTCGGAGCAGAGTGGGGATGCAGGATCTGCCCACTCCTCCGTGCCCACCTGTGACAAGGAATCCAGCACCCTGTCAAAATACGACATTTCCATTTTCAAGATGAAAAATATTAGCAAGACTGTGGCGTATGGCTTAACGAACACAAGCTTAAAATCGTTGGTTTCATCCTTTTCTAAAGGACACCAGATGCAAGAGGTAATATTAATAATCCTATTTGCTATCTCAAGAGGGTGTTATTGGCTGACAGCCACCCCCACCCTCTTATTAGAAAAATGAAATAATTATCAGAAGCGTATTTATGGGCATTTACAGGCATTTGCTAATACAGAATTTACAATTTATGCTGTTATATTCATTTGATGTATAAGAAAGCTACACTTCTGTGTGAACATWTAAGTTTCTTTCACTTGACATTTYGGAATGCTAATARTGAGAATAGTGARTTTCTATTTCTTGATTTCTTTCCCYRTAGAGGGATGTTTTATATTTTTCTGTAACAGCATATGCATTTCATTGTTTTCATTCCAAATTAATATTTGACTTGGAGTAGGACTTAAATACAAAGTTGTGCTATTTACTGTGATGCTGTTCAGCGCTATTYAAAAAGTGMAGATTTCCARCCTCTCAGTCAATRTAATTCACAGTTTTCAYRTACTTCATTTTTTCCCAATATTCTCAACAGTTMAGCACTGCAGCTCCTGGTGGTTCTTTCAAAAATATTTCAGAGCAAAAGAAGAAAGCAGTAGTTTGCAAAAAGGAAAAATTCTCAACAAATAAACTCAAGAGAAGCCACAAACAGAAAAGGATTAAAGTTACCCCTAAATGGTAAGGAGTATGGCTTTCAGATTCCCTAGATAYAGATATCATTTTGCTGAAATGGGTGCAAAACTCCACAGAAAATTAGAAGTCATCCCTGAAATTCAACCTTGTCAAAATTGGGGAAAAAAGGATAAATCTCTCAGAAAGAGCTCTTGTTATGCCACGGCAGAGCCCCAAAGGTAAACTATAAAAATATCAATATAATATTTATTATCAGGAAGAAACTTCCCTAAACAAGCCAGACATATCCCACAGAAAGATGGTGCCTRGTCACTTGAGTCTTACTAATGTTTAGAAATCATTCTTATCTGTCAAAATTGTCAGCATTTACTTTTGTTTGAAGGAAATCCAAATGCTTCTGTTTTCAATCCTGTCACAGCTCAGAGCAGTGTGCTTTTGTCTTTGGAAGATCCATATCCTGAGCTGCTATTCACAAGAGAAGGCTAAAGAATAAATATCAAGTTTAATACGAACTAACAGAACCATCTGTAGTTCAAAGGATCATTTGGTTTAAATAAAAAAGCAGGAAGAATTTGAGCACGAACCTATCAAGGACACATTGTCTCAATCAGCACAGCTCCCCCTGTTTGATGGGAATTCCTATCGGTGGAACATTGACCCTCTAATCTTTCAGGAGTGTGGGGCAGCAGGATGTCTGATGAATTGCTTCATTAAGAAACACACATTGTGTGCATGCAGCCCCCTTACTCTATTTCATGAACAAAATCAGACAGAGTGAGTCCCTTGAGGACAAATCAGTGTCAGTAACTCAATCACCGTGTCCAGTTTGAAGGGTCATGACAGCAAAAATAGAAGGCTCAGGCCTATGTCATTCAGCCTAGTGACATTCTTCTAGGACTTTTTTTCTGGTTTGATTTTYGGGTGGTGTTCTGCTGTTGTGAGTTTTTTTCCCTGACAATCTCAGAATTTATTGATACCAAATTCATTTATAACAAATAAGTGCAGGGATTCAATCAAGTACAGGGTCCTGAAAGCTCAGGTCATACCTGTTAGTAGATGGCCCAGCTGGTAACCACAAAAAGTAATTTAATTTTCTAATACACCAAACATCTGAATAAGTGCATCTTTTTAGATTTCCATTTTGCTCTGTGGATAGTGACAGTCTGTTGATTTAGGGATGAGATGTTCCAATGCACTTCAGTGTCACTCATCCAGCGTTACTGAAAGATGGAGCCAGATTAGGAAATGAAGCAGAGTGGGATTATTCAGTGGGAGTTTTCTAAATAACCAAAATCCTTATGTTGTTCCTTAGTGATGATGAATAGGTAGCACATCAAATTAAATATTAAAATAATTGTTAAAATCCTGATTTTTTTTTTTTTTTGAGTTGACATAAACAGACATCCCCTGCACAGTAGTAAATTGCTGTTTGATGATGAGGTGGTGTTATTCTCCTCTGGCTGCTTTTACATCTCCCATCTTTGTTTCTCCCCTCAATGCCCCTGGCACTGCAGGTACAGAGGGAGGCACATCCATGGATTTGCTCAGCTGAAAATGAACCGGCTGAGCAAGAGGCCCTGCTTTCCCAACAGAGCACTGGATGCTCTCAGGAAGGGCTGCTCATCCCAACCCYCCAGATTTAATAAGCATAAGAAGTGCCACCCTCCTCAATCCAAGATGCAAGGTAAGTATTTYGAATATTTGTTTTAAAATTAATGTTGTTTCAGTGATGTGATGAGAAATGTAATGAGTTTGAACATGTGGGGGAATAAAAATCAAAATAAAAGTTTATCCAACCTCTTTTCAATAGAAAATTACCTACACCAGCAAAAAGACACATCGTATTCCACCTCAGACAAACCCCTTTGCAGAAGGAAAAAAGAAGCAAAGAATAACTCAGGAATATCTTCCCATATTGAAAACCTAAACCACATTAAACAAAAGGACAAAATGCGTAAAAAGGTAGGTATTGTACCTTAATTCCTGTATTATTTTTTATTAACAGAAAAATACATTGTTAATTACAACTGGAGTTATATTTAGCTGTTTTAAAGTTCAAGTTGAGACTATTTTGTATCCCAGATTTTGTTTAAAATGTTTGAAAATGTGTGAAAGGTATTTCTGGGGGTTAAAATATAATGAAAACTTACTTCCGTTACAATTAGCTTTTTAAAAAGAACAATTAAACTGGCATCAATCAAATGAAATTGCTCTGGATCGAAAAGTTTAAATGTAAATSTTTTCCCCTCCTAATTCCTACAGGACATTGCTGGGCAAATCAGGGAACACCCAAGAACAAACGCCTCTGTCCAGAACATTACAGCTCCTCTGGGAATAGCTGTGACAGCTCATTCCTTTTCCTCCACAGCTGACACATCCRTGCAGGAATTCAGCAGGGACGTGGCCATTTGCTGCTGGGTGACACAGCCCCTCGTGCTCCAGCACTCCCTGCCTGGGGAATCCATGGCAGCTTCCTTTGGGTCTTGCCCTCCTGAGTTTACAAATCCAGGCACAGGTGACCAACCTGACAGCACAAACCCAGGGGCTGCTGCTCCTCTTTCCTTACATCCAGGAGCAAGCCAGGAAAATGCACTGAGGGTAGAGTCAGAGAGCCAAATATTTGGATTGTCAGACCCGGTGATTCAGGCCTCTGGAAGGGAGAAACTTCCAACTGAAGAAAACAAATGTTTGCCTCCCAAAGAAAACCCMACTCCCAGTTCCCAGCTGGGATGTTCACATTTGTTTGGATCACCAGCAGAGGCTCTTCCTGAGTYGGTCAGGAGGGCTCAGTTACCCAGCAGAGAACACTCAGAGAGGGAAGACTCATCCCAGCATCTCCTGGACCTGCATGGAAGYGCAGACAAGAAGGGATCCCACCTGCAGCACAATCCCTATGGAAGGCCACATGGAACAGCTCCTGCTACCTTTAGAAAGCTCCCAATCACTCTCAGATCCCCTGAGTTCAAGAGTTACTCTGCAACACCCCCCAAGACATACAAAAAGAGAGGTTTAGAGATGATGAGGAAGCAAACGCGGGTGGACTATGATGACACGAGCAGTGATGATGAGGACAGGCTGGTTATAGAAATATAGAAATATAGAAATATATAACAGGCTGCTGTGCCAGCCTGTTACAGCAGGAGATGCCAGGGATGTTTGATCCACGCTTCTGAAACACCTTCACATCAGCAAAGCCATTCCTCTGTGCCAGAGGCAGCATCATCTTTGGGAGAGCCCTTCCTTTCAAGGACTCAACCTTTTTTTTTAAAAAAATGCTCTTTTGAGGCTGGCATCGCACATTGAAATGCAAGAGTCAACCCTGTGTTCCTGACGGGTTTCCAGCATTGTTAACGTTCCTGCCAGGCTCAGAATTCCCACAAGTGCTGGCTGCCAGGGGGTGTGTTACTCCGAGCCTGCAGTGGATTGGGTTACTCCAATAMAACTGCAGCAGCTTCCTCAGTTCCTCAGATTTCCCAGGAGGGTACAGATGTGTTCCCTTCTCCATGTTCCTTTTTCTTGTARTCACTGCCTGCACACTGAGGGTGACACTAAGGAGAAGATCTGTTCCCTAAGTATTTGTGATATTGGAAGAGTCTGGAAAAAATGCTGGTCTTTTTCCATGTTGCACAAATGTCAATGCTTCTGTGTGAGAAATGACACAAGCATGCTTTGCTTTGTGTTTTGTGCCTTTTATGCCAAGATAAATACTCAAATATTCTTGATTTCTAGGTGGAGAATATGGGTGTTAGYTATTGGTATTTCCTTGTGGTAAAATTTCTGACAAGGATTTTCTCATTATATTCGTTACATTGTGTTCCAACTGATGTCACCTGGAATGTTTAGTTTTTATTGTAATTTTAACTGCAATGATGCCATTTTATGGAGGGTAAAGAAGCTATAYGGCATAGCTTGTTTTCTTTTTTTAACAACAAGTTTTGTGCCACAAACCCTAAAATTTACTGGTTTCTATGTGAATAAATGATTAGGTATTTCAATTTGACCAAATGTGTCACTTGCTTGATTAAACCGATGAACACTAAAAACATTTCACTTCTACATTATAATCAAATTCTAGACTTAAACTTCTACYGTTCTTGTATTGTGATTCACACATAGAGATTAATGGATTAACCTACATGGGATAGTTGGAGTTGCTTTTTAGTCATGCACAGGCAAAAGATTAAACAGATCATATTCATGAAGAAATCTAGTATAAATTATCTGAGAAAAAGAAATCTGCATGTGTAAAAAATGCTAAAACAGCTCAGAGAGATGGATACATCTCTGCCAAGTCCTGTGTATGGATGTCCTACTAACATGACAAGACTTGAGGGCATCAAAACATTTATTCTTTACCCTGCTCTGTTCAGTATTCATGCTCCAAGACAAACTGGTCGGGTACCAGAGGCAGTGAATTTAAACAGTGTGAATTCAAAGAAGTACACAAAYAGAATTTTGGCAGAAAAAGAGGAAAAGACGAGGGATGGGGAGGAACCATCAATACTGACACAATGTCGAACCATTCAAAGTTCTGAATCACCCAAAACTACAACTGGATTCTGAATTTGCAGAAAAAGCAGGAGAAAATGAACTACAAAGCTTACAGAGAGTCCCAGATCCCATTGTGTTCCCAGCAATGCTGTTGGCCAAGCACCTTCAGAAAGCACAGAAAGCCATTGCACCAAACCACACCAGCACCTCCACAGCAGCAATTTTCACCTCCAGTTATTATAATAGATGGACACGAAAGGAATATTCTATGTAAAGTTTTTCTGCATAATGTTTGTGGCTAAATGATGTATTTTAAAGGGGAATTTCTAGATCAGCAATTTAGAAATATTCTAATGACAGACTCAGAAATGCTGTGCAAGGAAACTTTTATCCTGTGTCGATTTTACAGCATGCAATATAGAAATTCCTTTGTCATTTTGCAGCTGTAGCTGGAAGAAAAATGGGACAAGTTAGCTGAGAAAGTAAATTTTAAACTCCATTTCCTGACAGAAGTAATCCTTGGCATTTTAGCTCCCTATTCTGTATAATAATTTGACCTCACATTAGTTCTTTAAAAGTGCCAATAATCCATGAGGGCATTTTATGAGGACCACTGAAGAAGGCAGTGACTCCAGCACAAATCCTTTTAGCCATAACAATCCTTGGAGGAGTCAGGTCTGAGTCAGGTACAGCAGTGGGTGAGGGCTGGGAGAAATGGTTTTGGTGTCAATTAGGGAACTSAGGGAGTCCAAAATCCAACTGGCCAAATGGAAAAAGGTGGATTCCAGCCTTCCAGAGCACACTGTGCTCACAAACACACAACGCTAAACAGGCAAACTCTTCTGTACCTTTTACACAGCTCAAGAATCAGCCACTGATGTGTKTAATTCACTCCCAAGTAGCTGAACMTAAAAACCACAGGAGGGCACCAGGCACAGAGGGAAAAATCTGTGCTTCCTTCTCCTCCAAAGGCAGCAGCAGTTCTGATGGATCATYGCTTTCATAAGCAAAGCTGAAATTCCTTTGCACATGAATGCAGCTCATCAACTTTGTCTTCCTTGCAGCGAAGGAAGCAAATTAATAAGGAATGCTGATTACTAATAAAGTTTATATTCAACACCTACATCTASCCAGGCAGATGGAAATTAGTGGATGTCTCAGATTTTGCCTCTTTGGATGGGAACACATTATTTCTTACCGTTTCAGACTTTTCTACTGATTTCATAATTATTGACACTTCACTGATCTGCCTGGCAAACCCCAACTCTTACACAAAGTGGGGTGAGAGTGGTATGAACCAGCCCCAGCAAGCCTAAATATTCAATTTATACATTGAATAAAAGGTCTGGCTTGGAGCTGCAGGAATTTGCTCCACAGGGGAAGCTCCCAGCAGCTTCTCACAGAAGCCATCCCTGCAGCCCCCCATGRCCAAAACATTGCCACACAAACCCAATACACTATCATGTTATTTAGGGCTGGAACAAACTTTCTTTCCAGCTCTATTTTTACTCATAAAATCTTGTTTGTCAATAGCCTCCGCAAAAGACAATGCCAAAATTTTTAGTGCTTCTGTATATGCCCTGCTGACACACACAGTGGTACCTAAACACACACCTACACCTGGTTTTGTATCCTGCCTAGGTTTTATTTGCACAGCCAAATTTGTTCCCATTCATCACTGTTTATATTGTAATAGTTTTCATGYAGTCAAGTAGCTTTGTTAAACCATTAATTTTACCTTAAGGATCCATGTGGAATTATTGCCACAGATGAGGAGTTCTGGCCTGTATTTTTCATTTACCATCAGCATTCCATGAGTCACATGGTTGAAAGGGTCAATAGTGGGGTTTTTTTACAAGATTTTAAAATACTGTGAGACTTTACCAGCTGATTTAAAGAGTCCTGGTGGAACTGGATAAATGTCACGTAGAAGTACTTAGAGGCTGTGTCTTCCAGGGAGCTGTTACCACAGTTTGGTTATAAGCCATCYTCTTAAGTACTTAAACATAAAAAAGTGGTTTTCTTTCTCACAGTCAAAGTACCTATTGACCACTCATGACAGCTKCCTGAATATGTTCTGCATTTATGTAATGCTTGAGTTCAGAGGAGCTGCAAGAGCCAGTTAAACAAGGGATGGACTCACTGAACAAATTTGTGGGTGCTTTGCAAAGTACTCAGAGAGGATTCTTGTGCAGCGGGTGTATAGACTATTTTAGCTTTAAAGCCCCCAGTGTAAAAGTCTCATTTTCAGCCCCTAATGATTGTTAGGGTTCAGAACCCAGACTTAAACAGGATAATTCTAATACAGTTGATTCATTAATCCACTTTTTAAAGCATCACAAGGGCTGTGCAYGTGCATTTGTAGCATGTTTTTGACTCACTGATTGACAAAACAAGCAGTGCTGACTACAACACCAGGAGCATGTTCCTAATCCAGSCAGGATTGGAAGAGTTTCAGGGATATATTAGACTCTGATTCATTTCAAAGATTCTTMTGCCATTAACAAAAGCAGGGCTTGGATAAGAGCCGTGGGAGCTGTTTCATAACCTCCTGGGCTCTTGTTTTCCAGCTGACTCTGACGGCCACTCAGGTTCTGCTGCTGAGGTCAGACATTCTGGACCAGCACAGACATTTAAGCCTTGATGGAGTCAGGCTTCAATTACACTTTCTGAATTACACTTAACCTCTGCAAATCAAAGCCTCTTACACATTGCAGAGGTATTCACAGGGCAAAATTTAGGTCACATCAACAGCTCTCCCCACTGTTTTTACACTGATACWGCTATAATCAGTGTTTGTATCTAAAAATCCATGATTTATCACTCTGATTATATATATCCCATTCAGATTTTCTTGAAAACATCCTTATTTCATTGCACATGCCCAAATAAAACATTGTGTCTCAAACACACAGCTGGGAGTATGACAGGCCCATTCAGCTGAGCTGCTGTCCCTTTTCTTCTACAAAAAGAAGCCATTACAGAGATTTATTTCCTCCTCTCCATCAAACGGTTAATGCAAAAACCAAAAAAGAACAAAACTGATTTCCGTAACATGCTTTGGCAGCAACTGAGGTGAGCAACTAAATGGGGAAAAGGGAGCCAGGGTGGTTCCCACCTGTGTTAGGAAACCACAGTCTGAGAAGAGCAGCACTTGGCTGGGAAGCTGAGCCAGGACTGTAACAGTTCCCTCCAGTCTCCAAACCTGTACCTACAAATGCAATCACGAGATTGGCACAAGCAGCAGTTCAGAGAGCTCTGTGCACATACACGTTGGTGTGTCGGCTGGGAGGAGAACATGCAAAATTACACTCCTTAAAATTCATTAGTCCATTAGCTCCACAATGCTACTTATTGCTCCCACTGCTCACAGTGAATCATTTGCTTCGAGCTCCTTGAATGGAAGACACAAAAAAACCATCACAGCCTCTGCAACCCACGAGTGCTTTGTATTTCAACACATGCCACTTATGAAAAGGTTTTGTATAACTTTGTTGATTCTGGTTATGGGTTATGTGAGCTACAAATTGAGCAAAAGCAAAATGATACAAAGGTCTCAGACCTCAAGCCACTGTTGGTCCAGAAGAAAGAAAGTAAATAGAGCAAAGTAAAGCATTAAAAAACTACTTCATCCTGCCCAATATTACAGGGCTTAAGAGATTATATGAAAAAGGATTTACAAACTTTGATTTAAAAATAAGAACAAAGGCAAAATGGTCATAACTACATGCTTGATATGAAACACACCAAACTTTTTTTTTTATTTGAACCAGATGTGGATAGGCAGATGTGAACTGTTGGACAATATTCACAGAAATGGAATTAGGGAAATATCCATAATTAATAGCATTCCTGTGGAAACATGTTCTGTGCTTCAAAAAGAATTCAGGTGGTATTAGAACTGGAAGAACCTCCTTACCCTGAAGATGTTGACAAATTTGAAGAAATTCCAAGCAGTGAAAAAAATCCTGATTGGAGAAAGAGATTACTTGTGCAGAAACATTAAAGGAACCAATCTTCTGCTCWCAATTACACCAATGTGGTCCAGTTCAATTCAGTGGCAATGCACCAATAGAAYCAGGAGAAAAGCTTGACTGAAACATATAATATGAAAGATTTGTTTAGAAATGCTCAGAGGAAGAATTCCCTTTAGGAAGGAAAGGAATTGGTAAAACATTTTGGGGAAACAATAGGTTCTGTAAGATTTAAAGTGAAAAGGAGGAAAATGCAGCCAGAGAATGTTCCACTGCAGTTAAATCTTCTAAATATTTCCTCTGGGTTATTTAACAGAAGTCAGAACACAGAATTCACTATGGGGAACAATTACACACAGGAGGTCRCCAGAGAAAGCCATCAGGCAGTTCTTCCCCTGGATATCCCTGTCATTCATGGAATCCACACAACGTCTGTGCTCATCTTTCCTGTGCCTTCATCCATTGTTTCTCTCCACCTTAATTCACACAGTAGTGACTAATGCATTATGAAAATTCATCCATGCTGGATCAGTTACTGCAATGTAATTGCATTGCCTTTGCAGTGCTCTGTCTACCAGATGTTCCCTTTTGTGTTCATCARGAACACATTGTGTAAGAGGAGCTCCTCTAACCAAAAAACTCTCACCATTCTTGCTTTAATTACAGTGACACTGCAAGAAAACAGGGCCAGGAGRGAAATCTTATCCCTTATCCTTGCTTCCTGAACAACAGATCAACAGAGAGTTTCTAAGATAGATCTGACAACACATGTATTGAATCAGAGAATCACAGAACCGTGTGATTGGAGGTTGGAGACTCATTGAGTCCAACYATCAACCCAGCACCACCACCTTGTTCASCACCAAACYATACCCTCAAGTTCAGAAATCGACAGAAATCTTGAGCCAAAACAACCCCAAATCTGATGTTTAGCACAGCAAAGAATCGATCTAAAATTAAATGGGATTTACATCAGCTCCCAAGCTCTGGATGTGACAAATTTCAGAACAATGAGATTATAAACATTTTAGAAGTTGGTGATCAAAATAGCATTTCTGATGGAAAGATTCCAGATTGGACTGTGGCAACAGTAACTGTGTTCCAGTAAGGCCAAGTCTGAAAAAGCCCCTAAGATATACAAAGGGAAAGAAACATTTCTTCACACATCCTCACATGAATATTCCCCCCCTTGATCACTGCGTGACAATAAGAGAGCTGGAGTCAACACAAAACTATTTGGTTGACTATCCCTAAGTTCCTTACATAGCTTGTATTGCTTTAAATATCTTTGCCCCCTGAAAAGTTAAATTCATCCCACATTCTTCTGGGAAGGCTCAGGGCTGGTGTTCCAGCAGCATTCCTAAGGGGAACCTTCCAGAACTGGAATGGACTCACAGGTACTCGCCGTTTCCCCCCAAGTGAGAAATCACAATAATGGGATKCAGGGAAAATTAGAGATTATTTGGGAGACAAAGGCTTCACAGTACTAGCACAAGTTAAAACAGACCACAAGTGTATGAAACACAGTCAACTCCAAAATAAAAAAATAATACAGAAGCAGTAGATGGCTCCAAGGGATCCTCAGCCTATGAGTATTTTTTTTCTTTTTTTTTTTTTTTTCTGTGGGAAATACTTCGCTTTTCTGCAAAAGCCAGAAATGTAAAGAAGCCCTAAAAGCAATGAAATCCTCATAGTCCTTTAACAGACTAAAAGGATTTGAATTCTCCCCCTAAACTAATCAATCATAAAATTGATTGAGAAAAATTCATACTTTCCCAATGCTGTTCTGCAGGATTGCATGACCCTGGCAAGCACAAAGGTTGTGGTCAATGAAAACAAGACCTGTTCTTCCACTCAGAGCGAGATCCCATCACGCCTCAGGTTGTTCCTGGTGCTGGCATGTGCTGGTGTTTGAGATGAACGCAGACAGCAGCTTCACAAAACTTCCAAATCCTGATTCAGTGAAAACTCCTGCTTCCAACTTTTCTAATTAAGTCTTGCCAACACAGTGAATTTAGTTTTGTGTTTTCCTCTAAGCACTGGCTAAAGGGGAGGTGAGATGCAAATRAATGCATATGGAAAGGTTTTCAGACTGAAACTGGGGAACAGATCTCCTCTCCCTGGGGCTGCACAGAAGTGCTGCCTCCCTGAAAAGCTCTCMGTTGGAAAGGTGAGACTGCCAACACCTTCCCTTTACCAGTGCAGCTCAGACTTCTCCAGTTTGGGGGCACATTGATAGCAAATTTAATGTACTCTGCTTGATTTCCATCACATTCACARTATAMAAAAAKGAGATGCTTTTCTACTCTTCTTTCYCCTCAAAGGGGATGAAATGGAACTCTGGCACCAGCACATTTTGAGAGAACTCCTCTACTGGTGAATATTTCTAGTTCATTTTGTTCCTCATCGAATAGAAATTGGCAGTCATTACACCTCACCCACTTTATAACTGGCCCAGTCACAATTGATAAGAAATCAATTCCTTGTGCCAGCTTAATTTCATTCACAATTTCACTTCATCTTTCAAGTAAACTCAAAAGCCCCCAGGCCCTGCCAGATGCAGAGAAGAGGAAGCCTCTGTTACTCTGTTTTGAGAAGCTCCTCAACTGCAGTTCAGTTTAATATGATGGATTTCCACACATCCTCATTTCCAGGCTGCCATTACAGAGCAGGTGCTTTTACTCCCAGAACAGAATTATCTGTTACAATGCAGGACATCTGCCTTGCACATCAGATTGCAGAGTAATTTTAGATTTTTCTGTATTTCTTTWTAAACTTTTCTTTCAGACARTGCTGTGTACAAAATGGTTACACTYAGTGGTATTTACCAGGCTTTTTATCTACTCAGAAAGCATTTTTAGTTCTACCCAAAGCTGGATTTTCCTTTCATGAATAGTTCATGTCACACCTATCAGCTCATAAGTTTCATCTTTATCTTTGTCATGCAGGCCTTGGCATCTTYTATGGCATTTTATTAAATGGGAAGAATATGTTCCCTCATGAAAAATATAAATTGTTTTCTTGAGCATTGATATCAGAGCTATTAATGTGCTAAGAAAGAACACTTTCAATTGGAGGTAAAGGTTTTAGGCTCCTTCAAGGATAAAATCTAAACCCTCAGCATGACATGACTGTAATCCTGTCCAAAAACACACACAAACCACAAGTTTCCAGTTCTCTGTTGATAGAGAACAGCCATCCACAGTGCTAAAAAAGCAGTTTCCCCATTAGGTGCCCTAACAAAGTTTTCAAACTATTCAAACACAGAGGCATAAATCAAGAAAACAAAGCTTTTGCAAGATGTTACATGTAAGTTATACTAAGAAGTTAAAGAAAACCATCTGGGCATAAAATGTAAATACGGCCAGCATACAAAAATTAAGAGGAAAATAAAACCAACCACGCATTTCAAATGCCCCAAACACAGAGCCTTCATTCTGTAAGACCAMTGAAGTTTAACTCCCAACATCCAGCTAGCACAAAAAAATTCATTTTGCCAAACACCAATGAACCAGGGCACTAAAGCTTATGCAAGATCAGCTTTTCCCCAGCTTTTTGGCTCATTGAAGACACAGTCCTTCAAGGGGCGGAATTATCAGCATCTCTTCAGTGGCAGCTGTGAATCGAAGCTGGAAAGAGATGGTGACCTCCTAAATCATCACGGGAAATATTTATCAGGATTACACCTAAAAGGTTTGGTTCCTTTTCCTGTACTGCTGCACTTTCAGTTTCTGAAGGGTGGAATTACCTGGATTTGCTTTATGGACCCCAGAGATTCCTGGGAGGAAGAAGGAGAAGAAGAGCTGAATACACTCCCAAAGACAGGGGCCTGCAGTGTTGGAGAGAGATTARAAAATACCTCAAAACACTCTATTCCTGTACAGCAACTGTTTTTCAAAGGTGTCTACAACAAAGAAACAACAACAAAAAATTTTTAAAAATCAAAACCTAGAACTTAATGGGATAAAATGCCCGAACTCTGGATTTTTCATGCTGACTTAGTTCAGATCACTTACATAAGCAACATACTTGAGATTTGATTACATAGCTAGATTTTTTGTTTATTTATTTACTTTTAAACAGGATGCTTGCTTGGGTTTAAGTTAGTTTGGGGAAAGGGAAGTAGGAAGATTTTGAAAACAAACAAATTACATACAAACAGACAAGTTAAAAAAATAAACCTGTAATGCCAAAGCTCTCCCTGTCTCTCRAGGCTGGTACCTTTGGATTTCCAGCACATTCCTCTTCTTCCTGAGCTCATGGAGGGACTGGGAGGGACCAGCAGCCTGGAACCCTTGGCAGAGCCCAGCTCACAGATGATGAGACTCAGTTTGTCACTGATTTCAGAGATAATTATCAAGATRGGGAATTCTGGCTTAATTTCCTGATTCGAGAAGGGAGTACGTGATCCCAATCATAAACCATCCAGTGAGCAGCAAATGATGTCTTAACAGCCTTTATAGCTGAAGTTTAAAATACTCAYGGAGTTTGTATAAAACAGATGTGAATTTTCAAACTAAACAGCAGATTTTTCCTAAGAGGAAAGAARTTGAAGCAGTAGAGAAGAGCTCTGTGTCCTCCTCTGCTTCTGAGGAATCAGAAAGGGAGTGATGGTCCTCTGACAGCTAATGTACTAMATCTCAGTTTTCCTGCTGATCTGTTTTTATTATCTTCTTCCAAATATTTCTTTCATATTCTGCCTTTTGTATTTTTAGGAAATTCTGTCTGCATGTGACTTCGTTGATAGGCCTCATCTGTTCATGTAAAAAATGTTTTTTCCCCACAGATATGATTTTTTATCAGTCCTATGTGTTGAAGTTATTGACCCAGATTATTGTATTTACTTGGGCCTTTAGCCTGAAATCTGCATCTGTTCTGAATCCACCCATGGGAGCCTCACTGCCTCTTTAGTAGGCTCTGAAATCATCAGTGTATTGGGATTTTTTCTCCTCCTTTCTTAAGCCAGGTAATATAGAATAGCCTGGGCCATCATTTTCCTGRTTTAATCAATCTTTTCTAAATCATCTGACCTTCAGTTTTCCAACTGCATAAACCTGTCTTGACCAGGAACAACYAGAATGGAGGAAGAAGGAACCATTTCTTATGCAAATACAGTGGATCAATCACATTCTTCTCTTTTGGCCCTTTAAGTCGGTCCTGCAAACCAAAGATTAAAATAAAATAAAAACAAAATAGCTCCATGGCATTTTCAGGGAGGCCAAGTGCTCCTAGAGTCTGACCTYTAACTTCAAAAAGCATATACTGGAAAATTTATCACAGACTCATTATGTGGAGTCGTGGTGACTGTCAGTAAAGCAAGAGCAAGGAAATAAAACAGCRAATAAAGATTTTCACTGAAAACTGGCAAATAAGTCTGAACTTTATTAGAAAACCTCAGACTCAGAGCAGAATTTTCTTCAYAGAAATAWAACATGCCTCTTTAATTAAAGCTTAACATATTCCTGCCAAGGCACCGCTGTGAGACACAGGCGGGAAGCACAAAGGAGGTTCCAGCTCCTGGTGTGGCATTGCCTTGAGTGGTGATGGACTGGAAAGAAGCAGTTCTTCTGAAACTGTTTGAACTGTGACCCAACCTTCCCATGAATGACAGTCTCGGATATTCTGAAATCACAGGAACTGTTTGTCTGGGGGGGAAAAAAAAATCTCCCCAGAATATCAGGAAAACAACTTTTGATTTTTGGAAAAACAGACAAGAATTCCCGGTGGGGCAGTGCCATGGTGCCAGAACTCTGCAGAGTGAGAGTAGAAGAAATGCTTTAATTAATTCAGCATTCAACCCCTCCCCCTGAACCCATGAAAAATCGCTTCTGTAGTAAATAATTATGGAGGATTTACTACATATGAGAAGAGCAGTGAGTTTGAACAGTGTCATGCCCTTTATCCCACTGCGAACTGCAGGATCTGGACATTTGGCACAGCTGCTGTCCTTGTGTACACTCAGTTTGGTAACAGGAACCACAATCACAATACCCCCGAGAACTGTAAATTTGTTACATTATTTGTGTTGCTGCCTCATAACTTCTCCTCCTTGATCTTGCTTTCTCTACTTATTTTACTGGCAGTAAAACTCAGTAGATTAATAATGCCATTAATACTTTACTTCCTCTGCCAGATCTTCTTGGGTGGCCACTTTCCAGCAGTATAACAATCTTTGCTTGCTCACATCTCCTTGTTCTCAATGCCACCCTTTTTATCTTTTTTTATTGTGTTGTGCAGATTTTAAGGCCTCAGTGCATTTTTAGAATTCAAGATATAAACTGTTTCAAACCAGTAGTTAGTTACAATTCATTAATAACTCATGCATCTTTTCTCAGAGTAACTAAAAGCAAATAAAGGTACCTGAATGACACTAGAGCTGGCCAGACACCTATAAGATTTAGTGGAAAAATGATAATCGTTATTTAATTCATATTTTATGCTGTTTAACTGGAGGTATAATAATCCTCMTTTTCCTTTTTTCAGTTACCCTACAATCAGTGATTTTCTGCCCGTCATTATGATGGCAGTGATGGACAGATAAAATCATTGCCTGCAGATTCTGGCTCATCACAAAGTGAATACAGGTCCTCTGTCCTTTTTTATATTTGTCATAGAGTCACCACCAGTTAAGGCTGACCTTAACTCATGCACACATTAAGGTAAACTCTTCTGGCAAATTTGCAAATATCAAAAGCAGAAACTCTGACTCTTCTATTCCTTGAGAGAGAAAAGATAAAACAGTAAAAGGAAGAAYGTCAAAACAATAATAAATTACTCCACAGCCATGGATAATAAATTACATTATGGCCTTTCTAATGTGTGAAATGCTGTTACTCAAAACTGGAAAGAAACAATTGCACTTCAGAGTGAGAGAAGCATGCTCGCAGCTCTTTTGTTCCAGTTCAAACAGCACACACGACCCTTGCTAACAGCTGTGCTGCACTGTGTCTCCTGAGGGCACCAAGGTAGACCAGAGAACAGCTTGAAGCATCATTGTTTCTTTGGAAGAGAGAGTCAATAAAAATACTGACAAAGGAATGCAGCCAGGCTCTTGGAGTTGTACAAATTCCAGTCCTTCTTCAAYCCCTCCCTCATCAAGTCCTTCAAAGAATGAAACAGCTTTTTGAACTTGCCATTTKTGCTAATTTGCTTCAATTTTCTTTTCAATGCCAGCCACAATGGATTTTCTAAACTATATGAAAAGTAACACTGTAATAAGAAGTTATGCCAGACTCTCTCTTTTCTCCAAGCCCATAACAACATAACCATGGCTTGAAAATGTTTGCAGATGAAGAATTTTCAGCAGGGAAATAACAGAGTATCTGAGAAGCTCAAATGACAGCCAATCACTCTCAACAGCCTGGTGCCTGCTTAGCTCTTTGCTTTAATGGARCACTCAGAGGCAAAAAGCAGAAGCAAAATCCCATCTATGCTGCTGGAGGGATAGAGTTTACTCTTGGCCAGAGATTAGCATCTCATTTTCTTCCTTTACCCTGTTTCTTTATTCCTGTCCTCGACATCCCTCACTAATATCCTGTATCTTTTTGTTTATTCCTCCTCGTTTTTGCTTCTGTTGTCTTCATAATTGTAAAAGATACTTCTGTGAAAAGTGAGTTAATGACTTTTCCTTTTCCCCATCCTTTGCCCATTGTTTTTCCTCATTATCTTTCCCATTTCCCCACAAAATACTGCTTCCTCCCCTGTCCAATTTTACTTCTTGCCCTGGTATTGCTCCCAAGGAGCTCAGCCAGAACATCATTTTGGCACCCACTCTTTCCTTAYAATCTCATTTACTGAAACTCGCTTTACCACCCCTGATAAGGGAGGGTGAAATGCAGCTGTGGGAATGCTGCAGGGAATGTGAGAWACTCCATCAGCAGCATTCAGAACTTCCATGCAGCTTGTGCACTTATTCTTCCTCCACCTCTCTTCTTAC
This sequence comes from Malurus melanocephalus, assembly GCF_030028575.1. Lineage (NCBI taxonomy): Eukaryota > Metazoa > Chordata > Aves > Passeriformes > Maluridae > Malurus > Malurus melanocephalus. The sequence continues at coordinate 481,742 of NW_026623573.1, forward strand.
CCTGACCACACAGGAGGTAACACTTGTATTCAGTGTTAGAYACAGAAATTCTGCCCTGCCTGAAGYTCTGCACTGCTCTGATTCCCAGGCTTGTGTTCTTAAATTGAATATGAGGTCAAGACCCTCCACAAGAAGTACAGCCATGTCAATGAGAACAGATAAATAGATTCAAAATTCCCATGTTACATTAGGTTTATGTTCATCTCATGACTCCCTGTGTTTACTCTGCAGGCCTCTCCCTCTTCTGGAAAGGGCTGTTCCTTTTGAACCATCCAGGAAGATGCTTTTTCTTCCAACAAACCAGACTGAACACCACGTTGCCACAGAATTTCATAGCTGGGACTGCTTTGGGTGTCTGTTATTTACCAACAGCWCCTCAAGCTGAAAACAGCTGGCTGACCTGGGTCTGCCTGGCAATCATCTCTTTGCCATAAACATTTGGGGCTGCAATGCACACCCTGTGCACTGCAGGAAGGGCTGCAACACTGCACAGGCACCTTGGCAGCCATGAGTTTCCATAACCCCACCTGGCTAAACCTGCACCAGCCCCAGCCCACACAACCTGCCCAAAATCTGCAGTTGTTAGCCCTGATTTCCTGTTACAGCCCCTGAGCCCCCAGCCAGCCTTTCCAGGGACTGGAMTGATTTAACCTGCTCAGCCTCTGCTCCAAACTGGAACAATCCCAGAGGCTGACAGGTCACTCACAACACCCATGCCCAGCTTGGCCTCGTCTTTGTGTTCACACGTTTGTGTGATTTCATCTCAACAAATCAGGAGAATTGCAATATCATGCCATTGCAAAATGTAATTTATTCACAAAACTRGGTTCAGGAACTAAAGGTTCAGGTTCAATGAAAGCTTATCAACAAAGCAAGCTGCTTTCAGAGGGCTAGGTGTGAGCAGCACTTGCAGTTTGTCATGTCACACTGTTTAAATAATACGAGTTCATTTTTCATTTTATTTTCCCTTTACTACTTCATACAGGCAGACACTTGTTTATTTCTCTCTGAAAGTCTTTTCTTAGCCAGAGATAAGTTACTTGGGGAGAGGAAAGGTTATATATTCAAACATGGTGTCAAGGTTGTTGCTAAACTGATGAGTCTCAGCTGTGGATCCTCCCCAAAAAGAAATGGTCAGACCTGTATTTGTCTTTAAAATTGGATTTACCAAGAAGTTGCAATAAGGAGTCATTAATTTCATTTGCAGCTAATGACTGCAAAAGAACCTTTCTTTATACTACAAGGCAGCACCAGAAACATTAATCCTTTTCAAATGTTAAGTACAAATTTGAAGAGGTGATTTGCCACAGAGTAAAGGTAGTTATGACCAGCCTGTTTGGCTTTTATACTGGTGAATAAATTATTATCACACAGTATTCTGCCTGCTGTACATTAATGGCCTTGTCCACCTGGGCACATCATATACAATAAATCAGGTTYTCGCCATCAATCTGCACATTTTTTGCACCACACATTTTATTAAGCTTTGCTCCAGACTGCTTTTATTATGTAACAARGCTGGCTGTTAGAAAACACCTATCTCACCTGTGGATTTGTAAAATTATGTTCCTGTCTATCAGGGCTCCACCACRGGGTATTTTAAACACTCGCAGTCACCTGCAGGTCACATCACAAAGCCACAGCAAGAGAAAAGCCCTGAWAGCACTTAACCAGGCAAACAGAATCATCAAAACCCAGGGAGGCCAAGCATTGCTGCAGAATTCRTGCTCTTAATTAAAAGCCAGCAGATGTTGTAAAGCTCTTCACGGCCAGAAGGGATACGAAGCAAATGATTTGCAGCAAAAGCTTTAGGCTTCTATTCCACCCAAGCTGTTGCATCTCTGCTCAAACAGAGCTGGAAAAAGTGCCCCAGAAATCCTCCCCTGCTGCTCCAGCAGCTCCCAGGGCACAGCAGTGGCACTGGCACTCACCTCTGCAGCAGCYCAGGGCACCCTCTCTGCAGATTCTGCTCCAGGCAGGATGGTTCATTYAGGGCTTCTGGTCCTTTGGTTTTCCAACAAATGCAAAAAAAAAACCCTCTTCAAAGGCATCCAGGCAGGCTTCAGCTCCAAGGAGTGGAGCTCCCAAGGAGGTGCTGTCAGACAAGCACAAGGATTTCACGTTTTGTACAATAACCTGAGGTCAGCCATAGCCCTGGGGACATGGCCAGACTCTAGACCCTTCCTCCAGCTTATCTTTACACCTCCCTCTCCTCCCAGGAGTCCAGACTCCCCCAGCCACTCACAGTATGAATGATTGACCACAAGTTTCCTACCAGTCTGCTGAGGAAGGGAAACCAGGCCAGAACCCAAACCCTTATACATGCACACCACTCCTCCCTCTTCACATCACCCTCCACACTGGCTTCTGCCCAGACTGATTTGTTTTGGTACTCGAGTTTTCTTCCCTGCCAGTGCACCTCCAGAAATAAGCTGTCCTTCCCAAGCCCTTGCTCWTTTTGAAATGTGTGAATTTCTTTTGGCATGACAACCACCTCAGGTTTTCACCTCCAGCTTCTTTTTTGCTGGCAGCTGTTTGTCCATTCTTTAAAAACACAAGAAGTGTTCAGATTGATCACATTTTGATAGGGAATTCTCTTTGTTCAGGAACATGCCCAAACATGAATAAATGTCAAGGAAAAGAACTGTTTCACACAATAATYATAGAAAATTCTCTTCCTGTAACACTCTGATATTTTCACAAAGACAGAGATTGTTTGGATCACGGAAGGGAGGTCAGGTTCAGATCCCGGGGAGAGTGGTGTGTAGTGATAATAACACTTAGGATTTTTGCAGCATTCCTTATCCAGAGATCTGAGCCCTGTCTCCAGTATATTACAACAGCAGGATATGTTATCTTATGCAAACTCCTTCCTAAATTTCACAATAGTTGTAACAAGCAGGAATCATTATATTAGTGTAGCTGAAAAACAGCCACAGTGCTCCTTCTTTACTTTGCTTTTATCTAAATAAACTGAAATATGTCRGAGCTGAGACATTTGTCTTCATTGTTTACCAAGTATCTACATTACTCTTAATGGCATACAATACTAAAAGAATGGGAAACAGAAATAGGTGTCTGAATTCTCCTCCTTTAAGCAAGTTACCCAACTGCAGCCCCTACAAATGCTCAGTTGCCCTTTTACTACATCTGGTTCAAAGGCCACTAAAAATGGGATTCTTTGCACTGACATCAAAGGGCTCTGAATGGGGCTGTCTGAAGCGCGAGGGGAGACAAGATTAACTTCAGCTTTCTGCCTATAGAACTCTAGCAAAAAGTAACAAATTATAATCAGAAGATAAGGTTTTCTTGAGAACCTACTGATTTCAGCACATTTTTCCAATGTCAGTTACCACTATGAAGTTGCTGCTTTGTGAGAGTGATGCAGAGCGTGCTGCTAAACACARGGTTTGCAGCTTCATGTGACCTTTTCTTTCAATAACACGAAGGAACACGGTGACTAAGAAGGAAGCAAGAGGGTGGGAAAAGAGCTATGAATGGTTTATAAAGCACTAGATTGGTTGTCTTTATTTAGTACCGTATCTGTATTGATCAGGCTTTCCTCCTGGCCTGCTGTGAAGCTGTAAGAACAGGCACCAGTGCCAAAAACCCCAGCGCTGCTGCTGAAACCTTACCCTACCTTTTAACTACAGGCTTTATTTCTCGTGTAAATACATCCCAGGAACCCAGCTTTGAAAGTGGTTTCTCCCAGTAACCAGCTTGACTTAAAAACATCTGGAACTTCTTTGTAACTCRCAAGTGCTTTGTGTAGTCACCTGTATGATGAAGGTTAAATGCTGTGGAATTACTGCTGGGGGCTCTGAYTGCCCCACAGTCACACGAGTGGATGGATAAAGCAGGGACACAAGGGGCAGGGGAGCACTAAACAAACCCAAGATTATGTTCCTAATTGAAATGGCAGCCCAGGGTTTTCRCATATAAAATCTGGAATCTGAGCTTGCTTTCCTTAACATCATCTGTTTCAGCTGCTCCACATTCCAGGACTCCTTCAGCCTTGACCTCATCCCTAAGATTATTCTCCCTCCAGTCAATTAGAAGTTCTCAAATGTACAATATTTACACCCGGCAATGAGGCAGATCTGCTGATTGTCTCTCTCCAGCTGCCTGGGTGGCCCCAAGAATGAGGAAATGTCCCAGGACTRGGGAATTCCCATTGTGTGTGGAGAGAAGGGCTGGAGCTCACAGCACTGCCCAGGCTGGGCTGCACAGGGGCAGGAAGGGATGGGGAGATCGAAGGGATAAAGAGAAGGATTCACTCCACACGTTTTGTCCAAGGCTCTCAAGATTTATGCAGCATACCCATCCACCCTRAAGAGTTTTGGAATTGGAAAAGAAAAAGGAACATCTGAAGCTAAAATAATTCTAAAGGAAAAACTGAAAAATRCTATGAATTGGGTCTCTTGGCTTCCAATCTCTGCCTGCTACCTCCAAGGCTACTACTCCTTTTTTCTTTTACTAAATGAAAACGTAATCCTTAAACAGATTTACAAAACCATTTTGCATCACATGTGAATATCATGGACAATGGTATCCAGATATCTTTTATTACTTATCCCAACTCAAAACGGACCCTGGGTTTTTAAAATWWATTTGCTGCTGTTTCCTTAACCAGCCTTCTTGTTTTGAGACTGCTGTATTTATGAGATGAAAAATTCCCAAGTCATTAGGTAATATATGACCCAAACAACTTGATAATCAGTGTAAATGAGAATCAGGCCTACAGTATCCAGGAGTATGAATTCCTTTGATGAGAGTATCTTTCTTCCTGTAGAGTCTATGTCTTATCTTCTTCTAAAGCCTACATGAGGTCATTTGGCCAAACCCTTGCCCTTAATTTCTGAACCCTGGTAGCTGATTTAAAAATATATTTTATTACTYCTTTTGTTTGCACAGCACTGGGTGCTGATATGGTCTCCCCTGGCTCTTCAGAGATTAAACAGCACACGGAAGAAAAWGTAGAGCAATGTAGAAGGCGCCTTCAAACTGTAATTTAGAAAACAGAACAATATTTTTTTGGAAAATGTTCTTAAATCAGTTCACTCACAACACATTTTTTTTTTTGCTATAACATATGTATACATATGATACAGTTATATATTATTAAATTCTATGATAAATTTGCATCATKGTTAAAAAACCAAATAACAGTTGCAATAAGGAAAATGAAAACCCATGAATCAGAATTTAGACTCATGTCATTGTTACATATAATACCTGCAACMAGAAACCAGTACTTCTTACTCACTGCAGTGCCCTGTTAAACAGTAACTGCACAATAAATCTTTTTTCTTTTTCAGATAAGCTAAAGCACAATCATAAGCATTTGTCAAAATCAATTCTGTATCCAACAGCACGAGAGTACGGTATCTAGAACTTCCTGATCTAAAGCAATTAGCTTTTTCTAGATATGTAAGAAACGGAAATAACTGCAATTCCTTTTTTTCAGAGATGTTTTGTCACAGTATTTTTCAAAACAGAGTACCTATAGAACCATGAAGCTGAACTGTAACTCTGCTGATGCTTGGGGAGCATGACTGGAACACACACAGACCCCCAGCACAGCAAAACAAAGGGTACAAACATTCAGGTCACCGCAGTTACTCATCCTTAAAGCATTTCTTTCCTAACTCAAGCATGAACTTCAGTGTAATGTTGTGTTCYGTAGTTTACACGCGTTCTATTTCCCCCCTGTATTAGTGCTGAGAACATCTTGTCATTTACMCTTAATTATGTGAAGTAAAAGCAATTTAAGTTTCCACAGAGAGCTCTGGGGTCACKGGAGAAAGGGAACTTTGTGGCTATTGCCCTGCCTGGTGACCAGCTGGGAATATGGTCAGCTACCAAACTCAATCTTCAGGCACTGACAAAAGGCTTGACAAGCTGACAAAACATGACATCTTAATGAGGCTTCTTTGCAAGTGTTACAGGATAGTCCACACCAGAGTCAGGGGCAGAATTGGAGAAGAATGGGATGTGGTAGAGAAGTGTTCATCCCTTGGATAACTCCTGGCAGATCCTGCAACCAGTTTTCTACTCACAAACCAGATTTTAGTGAATATGTTAAAATGGCATGAGACATAAAAGAAGTTTTGGCTGCAGCTCTTTCTGTTAGTAATGAAACATTACATTTTGATTTAGAATATCCACAATTAAGTTTGCAGCCTTTCTCCATTGTGCTCTCTATGAGTTTCCTGTAACAGGATGTACTACATGTACTCCCGTGAGAAAAGATACAGCCAATTACCCTCAAATCCTTACCTATTATCACTTAATAGCTGATATTAATGATAGAAAATGGGGCCACAGGCAGGAGTGTTCTTCTAGGCCCAGCTGTCAGGTATTTCACAYGGTGTGAAATTTGTCTGAAGTGTTGCACTCTAGGTAGGTTTGTCTGCAAAGAGGTGCTCATAAGTAAGTGTGGGGGGGAAGTATTAATAAATTGGTGACTTATTTCCACACAGAGAAATCAGTGGCAGAGTCTTGAGAGRAAAAAGAAGCTCCAAACAACCCTAAAATCCGCAGCCCAGCTCTGAACCACAAAGCTGCGTTTTTTTTTTTTCACACAAGCGATAAAACCACCCTGGAATCGGGCACGGAGCGGGAGGATCAGGTCATTTAASAGCTTTGAAGCAGCATGAGCAGCCCAGCAGGCTGTGCCTCCCSTGCCGCCGCCGGGACGATGTGCTGTCCCAGCCCTGCTTTACCTGCCGGGGCAGCGGGGGCGGTGCGGGGCCGTGCCCGCCCCCGGCCCGAGCCCCGGGGGAGGCCGGCAGCTGTCGGCGGGTGGGAGGCGTCTGCAGCTGGAAAACAGCAGCTCCGGTTGCCGATCGGATTTGGGGGTGGGGTGGGAGGTGTGTGTGGGAAAAGCCAAGCGATGGATCTTCCCTTCTTTTGACAACACTCTCCCCTTCAGGACTAAGTCTGCACTGGAGGAAAATAACTGCGAGGGAGAAGTGCTGATCACACCTCCGTGTGGGAACTAACTCACTCCCGGGAGCAGCGTGTGCCGCCAGCCCCAGGATATTCCCTGCCTCCAACCTGAAGTGATTCCTCCTGGAACGGTTCAGTCGCGCCTGCAGTTCACCTTTGCCTGCAGTTAACCGGCGTGCAATTTGGGTTTAATGGAGCTGGGTTTATTGTTCCTCTTTGGACTTACGATTACGTCGACTGCAGGTAACGTGAATTTCTTTCTTTCTTTGCCCACTTCCACGCATGCACACAAAGAAACTCTGCGTGGTTTTTTTTTGTCGCTTTTTTTTTTTTTTTCTTTTCTCCTTCCGAAAGGCTGTAAGCAACAGCCCACTCCGGTGCGCGGTAAAGAACCAGAGGGCAAAGGCATCCTTGGTTTAATCCACACACCGGGCTGGCGATGCAGCCCGGGGCGGACGCGAACATAACGGTGCTGCCGGGACTCCGCRGGGAGCGGGGATGGGTCGGGCCCGGTGCCGGGGGGTGCGGGCTGGGGTGTGCGGGGTCTGGGAACCGCTGGGAACCGACGGGAGCTGAGCACGGCTCTTGCAGGGTCCGCGCTGCCCCGGCCCCGCTCCGCGCTGCCGGCGGCCGGCCCGGGACACCGCGAACGCGACGAGAGCGGAGCGGCGGCGGCCGCGGGCGGCAGGGCCAGGGCGGACGGCGGAGCGCTGAGGCACCGCGCCCGGCGCTGCACTTGCTACACCTACAAGGACAAGGAGTGCGTGTACTACTGCCACCTCGACATCATCTGGATCAACACCCCCGAGTGAGTGCGGGAAATGGCGGGCGGGGGAGCGGGCGGGAGCCCCGGGGGAGCGGAGGGGCGGCGGAGGCGGGGACGGCCCGGGCGGGGTCGGGGCGGGACGGGGGGAGCCCCCCGAGCCCCCCGAGCGCCGCTGTGCCCGCACCTGCCCGGCCCGGGACCCCGCACACCGGGACAGCGACCGCAGGGAAACCGGCTGACAGCAGGGAAAAGCCGGGATTTCCCAGGAGAAATCCGCTTCTAACAACCCACCGGCTGGGRAAGCGAGAATGGTACTGTGTGCGTGCATCTCTACTAGTTTTGATGCAAAGTAATGTGGAAAAATACCGAGACGTTAAGATACTGTTTGAAAAATTCAGTGTGCCAGGTATTAAGATGTTACAAAAGAAAGTCTTTTAGAACCGTGCTTTACGGAAACAGGGGCTTTTGTTTCAGCTCGTAATAAAAACAAATTTTGAAGCCATTTCCCCTGGCTTGGAAGYTCTGAGTTCCACACAGAGCGGTGGGGGTGGAGCACACGTGCAGAAAAGCTGCTCTGCTGTCTGTACTGACAGTGTTTAGTGGGAAGAAAGCATCCAGGAAGAGTGACACTTTGCCTACATCCTAAAGATTAGAGGCCTCCTTTTCCTACACCACTGTATATATCCTGTCTTGCTGCGTAACCAAAACAGACTTCAGATTTGTAAAGATTCTCACAGGCTAATAGGTTTCAGTCCTGCAGCAACCACAGCGATCAGTTCACTAAAAAAATAATGGGATCATATGAACGTGAAAACAAATGGTTTTGAGAATTAAAAGTTTTTCAGACTGTGATGTGAACTTCTACACAAACCATCGAGTACTCCAGTGACTACAGTCTGGGAACACTTGTAATGATTCAGACTTGCCTTTGAATCGATTGCAAAGCTTTTAATGAGATTAAAACAACAAAAGGAGTAGGCAAATAGAAAGTAGCAGTAAAATAGGTTAAGTCAAATGGGGGTTAGGGCACTTAATTTGTAAATTCACGTGTGTGTCCTGGCTCGAGGCCATGTCTGATGACGTCTTTTGAACTTCTACCAACCTGTAAGTATCGTGTATTCACACAAGTCATTCAATTCTTCGAGTTCCATACCTGCACTAATCCACCCCAGGATTACTTGGGGTTATTTTAGCCAAATATTTATGACTCAGTAAATTTAAGTCAGAGCTCACCAGTGAAAATGGGGGAATGGCATTCCTTTTCCCCTACGCACTGAATAAATAGACTTCTGCTAATTTTAAACACACACTCCTTTTTTTTTTTTTTTTTTTTTTTTTTTTTTTTTTTTTTTTTTTTTTTTTTTTTTTTTTTTTTTTTTTTTNAGGACTTACAATTTTCATTCCAGTGACGGAATTATTTAGTGTGCATTAATTCAGCAGTGTGGAGAATTTGCTTACGTGAAAGTTTTTACCAATATCACTAAAGAAAGAACAAAAAAATTAGAAAAGAGAGATATATAATGTTTTCATGATACTTGTAGAATTAGCAATGCAGTATGTATAATTATCTAAATATCAAACATTTGGGATTCTAAGTCCATGCTTTCATAACTGAAATCAGTTGGACATAAAATAGCAGCAAACCTGTCAAATGCATAAAGTCTACCCCCACGGGTATAGGTTAACCTGAAATGATTTCCTATGAGGACTAGGAAATTCTCTTTTTATCATTTTTATGCCATGTGATAGGACATTTCTATGCAAACCACGGAATGCATATGTTCAATTTCAATATTAAATATTTCCACAGAATGATACATTTTAGCTACTTCTCTGCAAAGACACAAACTGGTGTAACCTAACAATCTGATGGAMCTGGGTGAATCAGGAGGCTGGGAGCCCTCTGGGGTTGACAAACAGTGGGTGGATGATGGTGAAATTAGTCTGGAATTAGTCCAGAAGGAACTGAATTTCCTGAATTCTCTAAGTGTCTGAACTGGGCAGTTTTGCTCTCCTGCTCCATGGACAGGTGACAGAGCTACAAATCTCTCGCTGAAACAGAGCAGTTGTGATTTTCAGGATTCTTCCTAGGAATGCTCCCGGGGCAGAGGGAAACATTAAAAGAAGTGCATTGGACATTTCAGTGCAACAGGAACAGAATTTCAGATTTCATGTGCCATGAACACTAGTTCTGCTCTGGTGATTAACTTGGAATCATGTCTCAGGAAGTCAAAATATACTTCTGGATGTGAATGAGGGAAGCCAGGCCTGCTTGGGCAATTWAATATTCCAAGCAAGTTACACTACTTCATTGAAATGGAAGTGACCACTGGATTTGTGCAGACTGGCTGTTTGTAAATGGGGCTTTTACGTTGCTCTTGTACACATGTTGTGGAAAGTTTTTGTATTTACTAAAATCTGGCTCCAATGCAGCTTGGAGGATCATGCACACAGGGAGAGGCTGGAAAGTTGGTGTTGAAGTTTTCTTGATATCTGTTGATCCTGGTATTTTTCTTGTTTTTTTCTTTTTTTCCCCCTTCATCAAACCCTACAAGTGCTTCTTATTTTTTTCCTCCTTTCTCCTCCCTCCCCTCCTCTGACCTATTTAAATCACTTTTTCACTTCTTGTTCCCCACAACAATTCCTCAGTAATTTCTGTTTTCAGGCTGCTCTTGCCTCTATGTTTTAAAGACAGACTTTCATTCCTCCCCTGGTTTCTTCTGCTTTTCCCRACAGGAGCTGGTAAGCATTGTTGTAATATATTCAAAACAAATCTTGGTCATGGCCTCCCCTCCTTTTCTGGAAAAGCAGTTAAAGTTTTTATTGAAGCTGCTGGAGGCAGAGTGACAATAGAAGGTCTATTTCTATCCCTGCTGAGAAACCACTTAAATCAGCAGGGTGACAATTGTAGAAAAGGCCAAAATTGCAGAATGTGGAGCCTCTGACTCCCTGCAGCTTTTGCCAATTAAATGAGAAATTATCTCTGCACAAATGTTTTGAGCATTGCTTTATACTTGACTATGAAGYGCTGCTGTTAGTCCTGACCACTAAGAGCATCAGTGTTGTTTTGACAAAAAGTGAGTGTTTTATGCTGGGAACAGTGGGAGCCTTAAGAGGAAAAGAAGATGACCTAGAGAGGGCAGGTAAGTCAGGAGAGAATAATGCAATTATGTGGTGTAGACAAAGGTTGCATAACAAAGGTAATTAAAAGCTGGTAAACTGTTCCCACTGATAAGATTGATTACCAGGAATTAGTTTGCAATGTAATTTTTTTTTGTCAAGTGATTAATTATGCTTATCTTGATCTATAGCTACAGACATTTTAAAGACTGAATTGTCCTTTAAACAATACCTACTGATAYAATACAGACACAGCTTGATCCTCAATTTTGTAAGTTAAAGAGGCARATGTAGACAAGAGAAGAAAATTTGAGCAAGGCTATTTTTGTATCTGCACTTGTTCATAGTGGCCCTGTTTTTCAATATGAACTGAGACTGTGCATCCAACAACAATAGTAAGTTAATTAATAACAGATCAATTAATAACATTTATGTTGCTGTGTGAAGCTTTATCCATGCTCACAATGATTAGTGATAGATTAAAAGGTGACAGCTCCTAAGGGAGTGTTACTGTCACGAGGGCACCATAGCAGATACTCAAGTGGTCTTCAATTCTAAAATAAAAGTGTAATGAGAATTTATGGCAATAATCCAGACCTTTCTGAAGGAGAATTCCTCACTCAAACTAAGCACCAAAAATATGAGCATTTCTTTTGAAGGGTCTAAATCAAAGCAAAAGGGTTTTTTTTTCCCCTTAAATGACATGTCATTTTGGTATTATGTTCAAAAGAGAAGTAACTGAATGAAATTCTGTGACCACATTGTAAAGACCAGTTACATGATGATCTRAGCATTCTGTCTGCCAATTACATGAATTTCTGAATCAGGAACATTGGATGAATAAAGTAAAAGGCAGATTTTGATCTAACACTGTTTCTGCTCTGATTCTCTGTACTTAACACATGYTGTGTTTCCTCTGGGGGAGGACAAGGACATGGACAGGACCTGGATGTGTCTGTGCTGTGTGGGATCCACTGGGAGAGGATCTGGTGAGGGTTCCATGCTGTGTGTGCCCATGGGGACACCAGGGGATCTGATGTTTTGTCATTTAATAAAGAAATCTGTTTCTGCAGCACATGCAAGTCAGATAATCCTTAGCAACAAGCTGGCTCCAGATAGCTGCCAACAGAAATGTGTTTTCCTGACCTCAGGTGACCACTGGCCGAGGTGAGAAAGGCCTTTCAGACACTTGAATTCTTGTGCTSGTTCCTGTGAGCGATGATGGATGGGTTTGTCAGGAGCTGAACTGAGCTGATCCCACTGCACTCAGCTCTCCAAATCACCAGTTAATGAACTTTGCTCATTACTGACTTAGGTTACCTCAGAAAGTCATCTCAGAATGGAAACAATTTGTATGCCATCATCACTTCACTCACAGTTTTSCTCACATGCACAGGTGATATCTTGGGATGCTGTTACAAAAGMAAAGACTTAATACAGCTCACTGGTCATTCTGCTCTAAGTGCACGTTCTGCTGATCACCTTTTCCTTCATAACTTCTTTTTGTTGCCTTCATCTCTTTAATGACTGATTTTTTGTTAAACAGAAGCCCACATAGCAAAATATAAGATGCTTTTCATCTTTATGGACATTAAGTGATCTAAATTATTATTACCCCAATTCTGGATGATTATATTCATCATTAAATAAGTATAGATGACATCCTGTATTTAACTGGAAATGRAAGTACACAGCTAAAGATCTCTTGTTCAGCAAAACAATTAARCAGGTGGTTATAAACTCTAGATCAGATTGAAATTCCCTGCTAGCCAAAGGCGTGATGATAAATCCRTGGCTGCCAGCCAGGAAGCTCAAATAAGGAAGCTGATCTGTCAGCTGAACAGTGCTCATGGTTAACCATCMGAACCAAGTGCCAAAACTGAAGGGATGAATCTTTGTTGAGTTGATTTTATTTTTCTGAATGAGGCTTGCCCTGATTTTGCAATCTTTACTATGTTCACAAGAAATCTGTTTGTCTTGCAAAATCTTCCTGTCAGAAGAATATCTCAAATAGATTTATTGCACATAGTAACAGGCTCCTGCTGTAATTGTTACATTTTATTGTGAACAAACTGATTGGATTTTAGGGCTGTTATTCCAAGARCTATTTTTGTGTGTACTGACTACCGACTCTCAGTGCCTTACTGTCTGAAGTGTGCACAGCTTGCGTGCCCTCCTCAGTCTAGAAGCAGAAYATCTCCTCACAGCTTGCTGACAGTGCTCCCAGGACTGACATTTTCCAGCAGCCTCTCAGAAGGAGCTGAAATGCTTTGGCTCTGCAGTTCCAGTCCCACATCCCTGCAGGAGCTGGCCCTGAGAAGATGAGGTCAGGGATGAGACACGCTGATAGCCAGGGCTTTGAAATTTCACTGCTGCTGTTCATGCTGCTCTAATTCAAAGAATAAACACTCTTGAGGGCTGTCAAACCACAGTCACTTTCACCAGTCTTCTATTTTAACACCACGTGTTTATTTTCCCCCAGGTTTTTGTTTTATTTGTTTTGAAACCAGCGGTAGATTTTGAACTGTACAGGCTGTAGAGAGTGGTAGGAACATGCCTTAGTGAGTGTTCCTTGTGTGCACTGCTGTGGTGGCTTCAGAAGCAGCAATAAGCACTCTGAAATTTAGTTTGAAAAACTCTTAATTTGATTCCTTTCATCCGTATTGCCCTGCTGCTCTGCCTTGTGGGATTTACCTCAGTGGTTTTGCACCATGGGTAAGTGGTAAGAGCCACTTACTGACAATACTGACTGCCAGTCAGAGGGACAAAAGGAATAATGGGGGTTTGGGCCTGGCAGACAGAAAATTTTACTTATTTTACGTATTTACTTTAAAWTTTTACTCCAGATTTTACTTATTTATTTAAACTAAACATCAGATACCTTGCTACAGAACTGGGAGCAGATTAGGATTGGTGTGAGGTACTGAGGSAGATGCTGAGGGTTTTTTTGAGAGATGTGTTTCTGTGAAACACTGGCTCAATTTACGGGGTCAGGTGAGCTCTTCCCAGCCTTTCTGGGGATTTGGGGTGTTAATGGACACCCCTCTGGCTTGCTGTATATTGTTTAYCTCAAGAAATACACCCCAGCTTTTCACTCAACAACTCAGGTACTGCTCTGATCATATCTGAGAAACAAAACACATGATATCCCTCTGACAGCTACAGGAGGAGGATGGAGAGTGATAAAAAAACCCCAGATCYTCACAGTGTTTGACCTGGGTACCATGAAGCCCCAGGGGGAGGAAAATCAAAGAACTCACGTGGTCAGTGAACCTGGATGATGAAACAGATCTGTGCAATCCTTGGTTCATTACCTAACTTAGCTGCAACTAATGAACTAAAACTAATTTGCATCCTCACAAATTAGCAAGTATTAATTAAGTGATAAGATAGTAAGGTCATGGAGGTGCATCTTTTTGGATCTGTTAGGTATCTAGAAACAGTAAGCACTGCTAAATTGATGTGGGAAAGCAAGGTGTGGCTGTAAGGGATAAAAGTAATTTCATTTGAAAATAACTGCAAAAAGCTACTCAGAAAAAATGCAGCTTCTGAGAACATGGTCAGGATGAACACACCAACAAGTCAGGCATTCTCTGGAGTAAAACACCTTGAAGGGTTGATATGGGAGGTGCCTCCACTGTAAACTCCTAAAAAGCCATGCCTGTTACAGGAAGAGCTGGAGCCAACTCCCAGAGCAGCCAATGATCTCCTCATSTGTAAGACTACAGAGTGCTACAGCAGTGCCTTTACATGAAAATCCACACAGAAATATCTGCTATTCCCCCAAGCATCACCCTTTGCTCTGGGGACATTTTGTCTCACTTGCAGAATGACATATTGTGCTTTCTTTGTGTGTTCTTTGTTCCCAGTGGTCCTTACAGGGATCTCAGACATTTTGGGATTGTCTGAAAATGCTGGAGACTGTTGGGAGCCTTGCTGGCCTGGATGTGTGCCAGAGAATATATTGCTGAACACTGAAATCACAGCATCTGAGATGATTGCTGCAACCCCCTCATCCCTTTGTTTTGGCTGAAACTCTCCAGTGCCCTGGAGGTATCTACTGGTTTAAGTGGCTGGGAAAGTAGAAAATAATAGCAGCTCATAGGTCAATTATAACATAGCATGAGAAACTCAGCCACAGGTTGTAAAAATTAAAATWAACCAATTGGATTTGTCTGCCTGAATTGTGAGCATTCACAGTGAGTGGGGGACAACAGTCCCAATTCACCCTGAAGGCATCAGTCCTCCAACAGGAAATTTTCTCCTGTGGAAAATTTCCACTCAGAATGGCTCTTTGGTGGAACAATCACTTGGTACCAATTATTTGGTACATCTTGTCTTTTGTCAACARACAAATGCGTATTTCTGTTAATTTAATTGCAAAACCTTGCTCCAACATCTAGCAGGCTTTTAGGGGGAGAGCTTTTCTGATTGCTTTTCATGGACACAAAGTACAGAAATTATCCAGGCTATTTCAGCATYTGATATCCAATCTGACAAGAACACACTGTGCTTTGATTAGTTTTGTGCTGCTCTGGTATACATGGAAATATCTTCAGTTGTTTATCCATTACACTGACTAATCAGAATTACAACACATGGAATAATTGCAAGTACTGGAGAGTCGTGTTAGCTTTTTTTTTCATACAGAGTAAAGATCAAAGGGAAACTCTTCTCTTGAAGTCAGACCATCTCTGTGTTAGAAAGTGCTTAAAGACTGAGCATGCAGATTTTGATGCACTCACTGGTTGGCTGCAGTTTTCATACTGAGCCCCACAAAAGAGGGTAATTCCTCAGAATTCACAGATTTGGATGTTGCCAATCAGTTCAAAGTAGTACCTTGGAAAGGCTCATTCAGAAATGTCTAGGTTTGCTTATTCTCCATTTTGGAGAGAAGAAAGGCGTGAAGGCCTCACAGTACACCTTAGCTTTAAATACATCTTAAACTCATTTCAGTTTGCTTCAGGAGAGTTTTATTCTCCTAAAGGAAGGGATGCTGCATATTGAGTTAAAGGTCAGGAATTCARATTTTCTTGTGAAATGTAAAACTTAAAAAACAAACAAAAAAAAAAAATTAAAAACCTGTGGATGCTGCAGAGAAATGTTTAAATCAGTGAATGGCTTTTAGCCAGTACTTTGGCCAAGGAGTGGGTCCTAACCACAAGGAACACAGTGTAAGGAACTGGTAGTTCAGCATCCCCACAGTTCTGCCTCTGGTCTACTCCAGCTGAGCTCTGAGGGGGCAAAAACTGCCCTGTGTGCATTCAATTCATCAAGCTCAACACAATTATTGCTGGGAAGACTTTGGGTTGTTATTGAAGTGTATCTGCTTTGGGTTTGAATTTTTGGAGTAGAAACCAAACCCAGGCTTATTGGGAGCATGATTGTATTTCTGTCTCTGATTGCTGAATTACACAATAGCTCACACAAAACCTTCACCTGGACATTCTGGTTAAAATCCTTTGAAATTTGAAACACTTGGAAATGTTGTTGCATTGGCACACRTTTCTGGCCCCCTGAGAATGAAGTAGCCCTGAATAAATTTTCTAAGCTATRAAGCATAAACTACTTCATTAGAAAGATCAGAAGCACTATCTAAAATATCAATTTCCTCCTTTGCTTAAGGCTGTGATTCATGGCTCTTATCACTTGTAATTATAATTATATTCTCCCCTCCTCCCTGTTTGCTGGAATTTACTSTCTCTTAGGAAAGGCAGCAGATTGGTAATGGGCCCTTCCTGCAATCACTGTAGTTCACAGAGTGACAGATTAAGGTAAAATTGARAGTTGATGACAATTCTGGTTGGTCCATTAATTTGCAAATTGCAGCAATTAAGAATAAAACTCGTGCCCTCATTTCTCCCTGGCTCTTCAGGCAGAGCCTCTGACACAGGGCAACCTGCAGCTCAKTCCCACAGAGCTTTTTCTTTAGAGAATTACAGTAAAAAAGCCCAGAATCATATTTTGGAAGGGTGGACTTTTGAACGGGGAACCACATTAAACAATGAGAATACCATATTGCAGTATTTGATGTCTCATTAGCACAATGTGGGATGGCATCTGCAAAAGCTTCAAGAAGCTTCTTTATGTCCTGGCAAACAATCTGCCATTAAACAGGGCTCTGACATTTGTCTAAAACACACACAATTCATCTTTCCATTTCAGTCTCAGTTTGAGCAGGAAGTTGAATAATAGAATTTCATCCGAGAGTTTTCATAGAGGATTTGCCACTGCTAAAAATAAAGGAGCTTCCCCCTGCTCCTGTCTCTAAATACTCTCTTTTTATGAAGTTCCTCATAAAAAACATGAATGTGTAAAAAATATGACCATGGAGCAATTATTTATGTCAGAAGTTCTCTACATTAGCCAGTCCACATTCATTATCGTAAAGCAGTTGGCAGCATAGAATTATGAATACTCTTAAATTATAAAATAGGACTTCCTCCTAATCCTAAAGAGAACAGAAAGCTTTTAAAATGAGTTTGAGAAGGGAGGCCAAAATCAAGTCCTAAAGTTTTTTTATGACAAATATGGATATTTTTGGTCTTTCCCAGTGTCCTGGCATAGGAATCATGTGATGAAAATATGGAACAATTTCTGCACAGAGGCAGACCAGGATCTGCTGGAGAAAAATCATCCCTTGGGCTTTGAAGACAGAAGTACTGCTCATGATTTTCTGTCTCTCAGGATGATTTTTGACAGGTTCAGGCTGTGAAAGACAAGGTGAAGTGTTACAAATGTACTGAGTGAAGAGGCTTGAATAAATGATTTGCATCAACTCTACTGATGTTGCATCAAAAATTATTGCAGCTATTAGGAAAATAATGTTTCTGAACCTTTCAGCCCACCATGTGTGTGGGAAAAGGGAAAGTTTGCAGCTTTCCCATTAGCAGCCTAATGATGTTTTTATGAAAGCAAATGAAAGAAGCAGAGCTATGTGAAGGTAGTGGTTCCAGACTCATTATTCAGGCTTTGTTCTGTAACCTTTCTGTAACCTTTCTAGATTGACTCTGACTTCCTCTTCCCTGCCTTTTTTATTTTTTTTTCACTCCTCCTCTCCTTTTTTCTCACTTTTCAACATGAGATTCTCTTCAGATTTTTAGTTTTTGTGGATTGTGGATTGCTTAACCCATTCCTCAAGTCCTCAGGAACTTTTATGGGTCTCCAGAAGTTTCATGGGGAGTACAGATGTTGTCAGTTGAGATTCTTTAAAAACTTGGAGGAGAGGAATTGAAGACATCARTCCAAACTATCCAGCTCATTTTGGGGATGAAAAGGGCATGAAAGGGCAAAATATTCAGGGAAATAAAGAGAGGTACCTGCTACTATTTCTTGGTGTGCTGCAGTACAGAAGAGGATCTCTCACAGAAAGGCAGAACCATACAAGGAAGATGATCTGGCASTTTCCCACATTTATAACTCCAGGGCTCGTGTTACAGACATGATGCMGTAAATGAATCATGCTGACAGTTTTCTCCATTTCTTGATGATAAAATTAATGGCAAATCAGGCTTGGAACCATGAACTAGATGACAGCTACACAATGTTAGTGATCTGGTGAAATCAGCACAGCTCCTCTGTCACTTCATMCCAGCTATGGTGCTGAGTTAACAAATCTTGTGCATTCGGGGAGGGAAATCAAAACAACCCAAGAATAAGGGGTAAAATAATCAATAACCTGGGGATGTATTTGCATCATCTCTTAGGTATTCCAGTTTTTTTTTTTGATAGTGTAATTGCTGATAAATTCTGATTGCCTGCTGCTTTATAACTTGATGAAAGCCTGAGCTGATGGAGCAGAAGTTACAGTCTGGTACAGGGCAAACTTCTTACCTGATCATAGGGGTTGATTTTGGTGCCACTATTTATTGCTTTCCATCAACAGATCTCTTCACTAAAATAGAGATGGAACATAATTGGTTCTTAAAATACCCAATAAATGTAATTCTCRCAACAGGAGGACTGTGCCATATGGACTGTCCAACTACAGAGGCAGCTTTAGAGGCAAGAGGTCTACAGGACAGATTCAAAGTCCTTCCCAGCCCTCACCCCGATGTTCCTGTTGGGATGCTCATGACAAGCAGTGYTTGCAGTTTTGCAGAAGAATGCAGGACAGAAGGAGGTGAGTGTTTTTCCTTAACGCTGCAACCAGGCCACATTTATGGAGAAAAATTAATCAAGTTGCATTTATGAAGTGGAAGTGATGAAAGGATGTATTGATTTGAAATCAAATTCCCCTCTGCAGTTGTGRTGRGCTGACCCTGGCCWGCAGCCAAGCACTTACACTGCTGCTTGTTCACTTCCCCTTCAGTGGGATGGGGGAGAGAACGGGAAGAAAAAAAGCAAGAAAGTTCCTGTGTCACATCAGAGTTTAATAAGTGAAGGAGAGAGGCCAGAGCCAGCCAGTACAGCTTGGAATGKTGTTTTTTTGCTTTTTCTTTTTATGATGTGGTGCTTTTGAAACAGCAGATCTGTCCAGTCAGGGGCACACTGAACATGGCACTGTTCTAGAATGTTTTATGTAGCCTAACAAAGAATGAAATTRTCATTTCATGAATGAGGAGAACACAGTGACAAGCTTAGGAAATCTCTGTTCTACAGAAATCATGGATCAATGAAAAAGACAGAGGAGAAAGACCAATGCAGGGAAGAGGAACACAATTTCATTCAGTAGCACAGAGTCTGGAGGATTCTGAACAATCAGGTATGTTACAGATCAGTAATGTTAAAAAAAAGGAATTGATTTTCCATACACATTCTTTGTATATCATGTTTTTGCTCGTTTAGCACTTCAACCAATTAAGCTAAATGTCCCAGTGCAGTGCTGCAGTGAAAGTTGAAGTGTTAGGGTAAACAAACAGGAAAAACCTTTTGGAAGAAGTATCTGAAGGAAAAAGTAAATCTGCTTGTGATGTCAGGTTTAAAGAGGTTACTGTGGTTTAGTAGCCAYGCTCAAATACTGCCACTTCTAAAAACGTCACACCATTACCCCACWTTTTTTGCTGTGAATGGAAGCACTTGGATTAGAAGTCCCCAAGTTGAATTTATTGCTGTGATTCTTTGAGCAGAGCTAATTGGAGAACTGTGAGTTCATCCTCTACATCCATACACATAACCAGGGAGGGGACCCACAGTTATCTCAGCTAACAGGGATTTAGTGCTGAATATTAAACAGTTCAGCTGTGTTTGTTTGTTTGTTTTAAAGCTTTACCATTTCTTTGCTGGAGCTCAAAAAGAACTTAAACCACAACTCTCCCTTGAGATGGACAAACTTGATGCTTCAGTGTGATGCCAGTGGAGAATTTGGAGAATTCAGCAGCAGGCAACACTTCATTTCAGCAGTGCCACTCCGAGGGCACTGGAACCTGTATGAAGAAGCTTTTCTCCCCTCGTGAGAGCCTCAGAAAAGGATAATCTTTATCATGTAACCTGGCAGGGAACGTATCACTCTAGAGGAAAACTACAAAGGCAGACCCAAACTTCAGCAATGCAAAGCTTCAGGAAACATTTTTCTCTGTGATTTAAACGAGTTCAATAGAAACTGTTCCACTTACCGCTTGCTCTGTGTCTGGAGAATTCATCCACAGCTCTGTGCAGGCAACTGCAAGGGGAGAATATGGAGAGTTAGAGGGAGATGGCCTCTCCATGAGTTCTCATTAAGAATAAACAGATACAAAATATTTCTCTTGTTAATGTATGCAAGCCTGAATCATCATATTGTAACTTCGTGGCAGATGTTTAAATGAAAGTATCTATGCAGAATAAATATGAATGGCTAATATAAATATTATTATAAACTATAGCAAGTTAAGAGTATACATTGAGTATTCAATAGATTACCTAATTTAGGCACAAATTATTCCTGCACTTGGAAGTTCCATTCAAAAACACTTAGAGYGATTATTTAGGGATGCACTGTGAACAGAAGTTCCGTGATTCATCCCAAAGAATTTTCCTACAGATGCAAGGGTAGGACTGTGGAACTCCATGCAGTCAGAGCCATTTCTGTGCTGGCCATTTGCTGCCCCAGGCCCCTGCACGTCACACMCACAGCACATCCACTGGGCTTTGCCAGTGCTGCAAATCCCAGCTTTATCTCCATTGAAACACCACCACCCAATAACCTGGAAACCTGGCAATGAGGATTAAATCCAACCCTGGACGTTTCTCAATGTAAATTATTTCTGCAGAAATTATGGACTTCTTTTTGCTACAAGGATGCAAGAGAAAAAAAGAGTAACTTTTGCAAATCCTGTTCTATATTATTTAAAAAGAGAGGAAATCCCTTACTTGTGACATTACAAATTTTTTGGGGGGGTTGACTGACCTTCATGCAGACTTTCCCCAGGGCACATAGGTTTAAACTATAACCCCATGCTGTTAAATTATATTTTATAAGAAGAAAGATGGAGACCAAAAGAAAAGTGAAAGGAAAGCAACAGTAAAAATGTTTATATAGGGCTTAAACCAGTGGTAATAGTTTTTGTTTGAAACAAGAAAGGGAGGTCTTTGCCAAAACATATGATATATTTTATATATATGTGGATATATTTCATAAATAAATTATTACAGTTATAAAATTAAATATATCTTTCAGTTATTGCATTTGTATCAGTTTCTTACTTGCTGTATRACTGATTTTGTACATTTATAGAAAATAGATTATTTATTGTATAAAACCACTTTACATACTATTTTCCCGTATTCTTTTTTAAAAGATGCTGTATAGTTTTGGGGTTTCTAAAAAAGAATCAAGCTTTGTTATGAAGAATGCTTAATTCACACCTTCCCCAATCCAACATGCTTTCATTTTATTTTAAACATTCATAAAAAAATAAATTCAAACTGGGTTCTTTCTTTGTCATGGAGGTAGATTTAACCCTTGAGAGATGGGCTACAGGTGTTATTGTTGTGTTTTCTCCTTAGGAAAAAAAATCCCAATTTTTTTCTACATGAATTCCATTTTCAAGTGGTTTGGTTTTGGGACTCTGGTGCCATTGTACCAGTGAATGTAAAAATCAGTCCATTGTGAATACAGCAAAAGAGTGAAAAAGAGAAATAATGTTGTATCAAACTCAGAAGAGGGAAAAGTTAACTGTAGATATTTCCAAATAAACCTTTAAAACTACAGCATATATCTGAAAATTGTGTGTCATGGATTCTAACTGAACTACCATTATTCCATCTGGGAACAGTTAACAACCATGAGACAGCTTTACCACGTTTATACAAAATGTCACCAGTAATGTTCCTCGGTGACTCTGTTTACCTAATCTTAATTTCTACTGAAGGCRTTAAGCTAATTTGAAGTGCAACTCTTTAAAAATGATACATAGAATTATTTTAATATACAACTAATGTATGTTTTTAATTAAGAAACAATCCTTAAAATCTGATAAGTTATATAAAAAAAAAATTCTAAAGTTAGAATTTAATGCTCTTTCATCTTTCAACATGTAACATAAGCATAATTAGGTGTCCTCAGAATCACTCTTGTTCCGAGATTTTATTTTGAGGACATTTGTACTTTTAATTTTGTAACAACAAATTAGTTCCAGTTCTTACTCAATTCAATGTAAAACCATATATGTACAAATCTGCTCTATTTCTGTCAGAGTTCCATAGCATTCATTCKATTTCCCAATACTAAAAGTTCAGTTTTCTGTTGTTCATAGCAATAAAAACAATAAACGATCAAAAGCAAAGAAAACAATGAAGAAAGGAGGCTTGGAAGAATTGAAGTTTTTAGCCTCAAGAGAGAGAGAAGAGAAGAGGTATCAGTGGAGCTGTCACATGCAAAGGGCTGTGAGGGACAGGAGAGCCCTGTCTGGTTCCCTGTGTTCCCTGAAGGAATTCCAGTGAGCTCGGGGCTGACAGCAAAGCCCTGCAGGTGAACTCAACAGCAGGAGAGGATCAGGGCCATGGAGCAACATCTCCATCCCCACCTGCACCTCCCCTCCTCGGCTGTGCCTCTGACAGCACAGAGAGCCTGGCAGAGAGAGTCTGAGGGATCAAAGCAGCCAGGGGAAGGGGCTGTGCCCCCCAAACTGGGTGTCTGTTCCCATTCCCATTCCCATTCCATTCCCATTCCATTCCCATTCCCATTCCCATTCCCATTCCCATTCCCATTCCCATTCCCATTCCCATTCCATTCCCATTCCCATTCCCATTCCCAAGCAGAGCTCATCCCATTCCCTGTGTGTCACACTCAACAGCTCTCATTGCTGTGCCTGCTCCTGGGCACACCATTCTGCTGCTTCTGATTCTCCCCAGGTCCAAAAGTTCTTGCAAGGCCTGGGAGCCAAGTTCAGCTTTAGATCCTTCTCCTTTATGTCACCCCTACAGATCCCCCGCTGGCACCAGCCCACATCGTTCACAYGCACTCAGATGCTGTTTTTAGGAGCTGGCTGTCAGAACAGCCAGACAGAAATAACTCTGCTCTGACAGATTGCTGAGGACAATTATGACAATTTGATTTAAGATGACAAAATCGTTTGTCTTGACAAAAGTAAAATGCGGGCTGACTTAAGGCTGAGCAATGTAGCTAAAAGTTATTAGAAAAGGAACAAATTCTATCCATGTGAATGTTAAATCTTTCAATCCACAGCTTGAAATCTATTGGAAGAGTAATCAAGGAAAATTGCAAACAGATGACTCTGGAGAGAATGTTTGTTTTCACTGCTAGAGTTTTACAATGCACAATATATAACCTGATCTGGAGAGYTTTATGCTACAAAGAAATGTCAGGATTGAGACATTTAAAATGCTAAGCAAGTTAAACAAAGCACATTGCTCTCTCTGTTTACCTTGCAGTAGTATCTTCCAMACTTTGCTTAAAAGGACATTTTAAAGAGCAGTTTGACTTGCAAGGTTTTCAGCAGTGCTTTGGAGGACAGATGTGCCTCGAGGTGCACTGCAAAGCCATYTCTGCAGATGAGGGATCCATGGAGATTGTTGGTAGCACAACTGAGCTTCAAGAGAGGTTTGGGATGAGGTTCAAGTCTTGGTTCCCGTTTTGCCATGGGAAACACCTCTCTGAAGCCTTGGGC
This sequence comes from Malurus melanocephalus, assembly GCF_030028575.1. NCBI lineage: Eukaryota > Metazoa > Chordata > Aves > Passeriformes > Maluridae > Malurus > Malurus melanocephalus. The sequence goes on from NW_026623573.1 coordinate 505,628, forward strand.
TCTTCCTGGGTTTTAACCTAGAGTGGCACTGATGTCCACATCAAACACCCCTCCCCTTATCTAAATCTTCTGGATTAGTTCCCTCAGTTCATTTCAGTAGGACCCTTACTCATGGTGTAACAGACCAGGTGCTGATCATTTCCTGAATGCACCACTTTCAGAAATTAGGTAGATGTGTAGGTCTGAAAACTCCTTTTGCACCTCTGTGTTACTTTAGGGATGTAAATATCTTTACCATGTGCTGTCATCGGTCACTGGTAAGTGGATACCTTGGCTCACACTTCCTGCAGATGTCTTGAGCAACAGAAATGGAACTGACTGAATTTCAAAGCCTTTAACAATAAGGATTAGAAGTCTTTGACATTCAGACTCCATTTTTCCCCATAAATATTTTTWAAAAATCCTATATGGACATGATAATATACTAAAGGACCAGTATATTAAATAATGAAATGATCTTTGAGAAGGTGAGAGTTTCCCTTTTACTGGTCATAAYGAATATTTCATTAAACTACAAGTCACATTTCTTAATGAATCATTTCTGCTAAATCTGTTTCTTGGAGCATGAACCAGCTCTCCCTTCAGTTACTGATTATGTGTTTTATTAATGGTATTTTTGCCRTAACTGTCCAGGAAATCTTTGCTCTACTGAAACAAATAATTGTAATTTTTTACAGTTCATTTTGATTTAGCTCTCACCCCCACCACAAGGAACTGACTGAATTTGGAAATGCTTCAGTGTCTCACTGCTTCCCTTTGGTGCTCCAGGCCTGGCAATCTGTATTGCTCTAGAGGAGAGCTGCCTTCACGAACCACTGCAGGCCCTCAGCAATTCAAATACTTCCAATGCAGATGTGAAGAGGGTGGGAGCCTTTTGTCATTAAAAAATAAATGTGCAAACTATTGTAGCAATATAAAATATATATTGAATGGCTAGCGGATGAGGTGAGCTACGAAACCACAGAAAAGCAGATGTAAAAATCAAAGCCCAGAGGCTCCATTAGAAGATTCCTGGAACTATGCATATRTTTACTCAACTCTGATATCATTAGGATGTAGTTCCCAAAGAGATGTTTTTTAAATCTGTAGTTTGTTTCCCTGTATCTATCACAAAAGAGGAATCCATTAATTTCACAATGAAGCCMGTTTGCAGCTCCTTCTGGTGTCAATTTGGAGAGTCATGGGTCAGCTAAAGGTCACCTTTTCAGTGGTTTTAAGACACTACAACCAGATTGAATCTAAGCATTTGAATTCATAAATGTAAAAATTTCCTTTATACAAATCTGCTCATGAATTAATACATTCAAAACACCTGTACCAGGTCCCGAGGGTTACCTYTGATTAACATTCTTTCTTTAAGCAAAGCTCCAAAGAAATTGGATGCTTTGTATTTGGAGGAGCACRGAAGAGAAAAAGAAAATGGGARGAGAGGAAATCCTGCATCAGAGTTCAAGAACCCCCGGATCATAGTTCTGATTCTGCTATCTCATTATGGGATCTCGGGCTCTTACTGCAAACAYGAGGGCAAGACCCAGCACAGTGTCCATATTGAGATCCCTATAAAGCCAGCCCTAAGCCATGCTTCTCTCTAAGTAACATTTTCACGTATTAGTGCTTCTGGTCATCTTAGAGAACACGTGAAGGATCAATTTTGGTGGAACTGTCCCTGTAAGTCTTTGATTATTTTCAAAGAATTGGTCARCTACTGCCTACCAGAAACAAAAGGYCCATAAAATATCACATAATGTACATAGGGGAGAATGCACACAGCAAACAGGTTCTGGTGGTGATTCAGAGCAGAACTRAGACACAGCAAAGATCTGATTTGATTGTGGCAGCCTGTGCATTCAGGCACACCTTGACTATCCTGGAACAACCCAAGAATTGCTTTGGCTGGTTCGTTCCAGTGCCCTGTGTGCCTCCAAACAGAAGGGTCAGAAACATTTTTAAAAGAACACTGACACGTTAGCACTTACCCAAACTGAGGAACTTTGGGAAAAACTTGAAGAAAACTAAGCAAGGAGCATGAAAAACTCACTGGCAGTGCACATCCCTTGCAAAAACCCCAAAACCAAACTATTGTACACTTTGCCCAGGTGCTCTGAAACATCTCAACATCGCAGCTGCTACTGGTACCAGTAATATTTAATATTGAATATCCCAGTTGCTTTCCCTGAGGTACCCCTTGGTGCAGGATCCTGCACTCCTCCTCAGGGGCAGCACAGGAYGTGGCACCAGCCAGGGAAGGGGACAGGGTGGGCACCGGGCCCTGTCTCRGGACATGAACTTCCAGAACTGTGCTACCCCAGCCAAGGATTCCTGACAAGGGTGTATTACTGCAGCAATATTTATTTCATTGAAGTTGCAAATGTGTTCTCCCAAATATCACAGAGCAAAGGGAGTACACATGTTTTACCAGTCACGTGCACTGCCTTCAGAACAGTTCTCAAAGCCCTTATTTCCACATGTGCAGSACTAGGATTTATTTTATTTTAAAAAGGCAGTGTGGGTTGCCAAACTCTTTCTACTGTGCCTGTCTCACTGTGTGAAAAATACCAATTTCAAAACAAACACTGCCTATTGGAAGAAACATGAGTTCCAAACTCTTCTTTCCTAATTTTCAAGAAATGCTTTTAAAGAAAGAACATGGCACAGCTACAATGTCTGAAGCGAGAAGCCTCCAGCATCCRTCGCCTCCACTGCAGTGAGATTCAGTACAATCTTTCAGCAACTTTTTTTTTCTATTTTTTTTGCACAACTGCCAGCATTCTTGATAAGTATGTCTTTCCTCAAGTGGCCTGGATAAGGTATGATTTTTTTCTTTTTTTGAGCCTCACTTCTRTAACAGTGTTATCTAACGGTATGACTTGGAGCATCAGCCATCCAGAATGTTCCTGAGCAGTCAACTCCTATTTTTCAAGTGTTTCTCTGTTTGTAAATAGTGAGTAGTTTGCACACCAGTTTTTGTGCTTCGTCTGTTCCTCCTACTGCAGATTCTATTGTCTGCAGATCTCACGTCTGGAAAACAGTCTTAAGATGTTTATCAACCATGATTTTCACTTAAAAGCCCCAGGAATATTTCATGCCATACAAAATATCTCAACACTGATTTATTGAAGAATTCTTTTGGAAATTTTTGATTTCTCTGTCAAATATGTGCATATCAGCTCAATCCCTCATGATTAAAGAGTTACCTTAACAAGGAACCTCACCTGATATATTTTTAGCACTTGAAATGTGCTTTTAAATAATCAGCTGGTTTAGACACAGTCCCATTAGAAAGAGATTATTCCTATTATTTATTCACATTTTCTGTTACCAGAATCATAAGAATGGTATTGGAACAGAGTCATTGTTCCAGTTTCTCAAATACAAAACATTCTATTTGAAATGACACGGCCAAACCCAGTTCTGTGCCTTTTCTATACAGAGAGAGACCATGCTCAAATTCAAGCTCTATTATGAATTAAAAACTGCCTTTTATATAATTAAGGAGAGGAGATCCTGTGTAGCATCACTCAAAGTTTATGTATTACAGTAATAAGAATACTAAACCATTAATTCTTTGAAAACATGTTTAAAGGACCCTGACAAGTATTTGTATTCTTTGAAAAAAACCTTTCAATCAAATTGTATTTTTTCTGTTAATTCCTCAATATTTACACAATCCTTTCCTTTTATCCCCTTGAAAATCCTGGTATTTCAGAGGATTTTGGTAGAAACAGGGAGGCTGCCCTGATTCATGACAAACATTGGTGGAGGGGCCATTGTGGACAAAACTGTAAAGGAACTTTCTATTGCTCTGATCTCTTGTACAGAACCAGGCATTCAAGGATATCGAAGATTATGAACTCAGCCAGRTATCTGTCAAAAGTGGTCATAAGCAGAAGAAAGTTTGAAAAGTTCAAACACTCACAGCACTTGCCTAAAAGGCAGGAGTTTGCTTTCTACAGGAAGCCAAAAATGCCTGGAATTTCACAAATGTGCCAGACTAAAATAAAAGTCTAACACGTTACTTAACTAAACAGCTTTTTATGCAGCCCTTCCCTCCTAAAAATAGTAAATCCATCTCCAAAGTATAAGAAATGTACTTCTGTTATGATTTCATAGGAAATGGCAGCTCAGTTGATGTAAAGGAAGAAGGTTATGGTTGAGATACAGTGCCAAAAGTATCCAAGCCTGGGGTTTTTGTTCTGCAGTTCTCTTGACGCAGCCAGAGGCTTCCCTCCTGTAATTGTCCATAAATACAACATGCCCCGGTCACTTCCATTCTCCACCTTCCCACAGGTAAAGCATCCACACTCTGGCATTTTCCCTCTTGGCAGACAGGCAAATTCCCCCCCCAGGGTTAAACAAGTCCCATGGGTGATGCCTCATTGACAATAAAAAATCACTCTATGTGGTACCAACAGCAGAAATATTGCAGGGAGTCTTTGTTGCCCCAAAGTCTTTAATCTGAGAGAACAATTCATGTGAAAATAATTCACTTTCTGTGCTTCTTTGTCCCTTTCCTCTGACACCAGCACTCCAGGCAAGTGGCAGTCCTGGCTTTGATTATGGAGATTTATTTATCGTGCTCATGGAGAAGTTCTCATATGGGAATGATTTGTGATTCATGAATGATCTGATCTGGAATTAATTGATTTAGAAGTTGGTCCAAGAATATCTGCACAGCTATCCAAATGCTTGTGTAAGTTGCTTTCACACACTGTTACCACTTCACACCTTCTGCTACAGTTTTTGCATGCAAAAAAAATCCCCCCAAAAAGCACTGAAGACAATGAAAAATCCAATTGAAACTATAATACCTGATAGGCAGGTCATGGTTGGTAGCTGTCTAGTAATAAAAGCTTCTCAGGAATTTTTAGTTCTGATTTTATATAAAAAAAATTGGTACGCTGAAGTTTCTGGCTGCGTTGTCTTCCACAATTGTATGTTTTTCATCTAATAACATTAATTTGAAATTTTTGGCCTTTTTTTTTTTTTTTCTGAAAATCCAACTTTCGCAGTAATTCTTGAAGTGCAAATGTGAAAAACTGGGCAGGGATATTACATACCAAAATTACCTTCATCATCAGTAATTTTTCTCTGTAGAAAAGGACAGAAATGATGACTGGATCTCATTTTTCTATTTAGGGCAATTATCTCCAGTTACAGTTGCATGCTCTGTCCAGCCCTCAAGGCTTCACTCGGTAGTTTTTGTAGCACACCTCACCCTCAGAATTCTCACTGCTAGTCATAACATCTACTGGAAACAATGGCACTCCTCCAGTACTTGAAAATCCTTGCTAGCAGACAAAGATACACAGAGCAAAGCAGAAATGGCTGTTTACTTTTGAAACGCTGCCAGGGGTGAACCTATTCAACTCCCTTGGGAACTGCAGAGCTTCTACTGTACAGCCTGGGAGAACAGGATTATCTCTTACATCCCATAGTTTAGCCACAGGGTTCAAAGCAATTCACAGGAATCAATATCATCATTTGTTTCACCAACAACAAACAGAAGCTGTAAAATAGGCAAAGCCTTCCCCAGGTTCACCAACTGGAAACCAACCCACAAAACTGTTCTGTCTCCGAGGCAATTGCAGCATTCTGGGGATCAGATTCATATTTCTATTTTTCTTTTATTATGTAATATCTTGCAGAATTCAAGTTCAGCTCGCAATCCTTGTGTATTTATCCAGCCTCTCTTGAATGCAGTTAGGAAAGGCCATACCCACAAATGCTCCCAAGGCATGGGAAAAACGCTGCTCTGGAGAAGTGSATGTTCAGAAGGATAAACAAGAGGCTGTCATTACTCATCTGCAGAAGCAGTGGACAAAGGGAAGTAGCTGTTCTGAGGAGCTTTGTTAGCTTCCAGAGCAGAACTTTGTGCTGCAAACATTGGGTGTGGAGTTGGTGGGTTCTGTGCCAACAGCACTTCACAGGGTTGGGGCTACACGGGAGCTCAGCAGGAGGAGAAACGTGAGCAGAACAGTCATTTGTYGTGGGTCAGCACCATCAAAAAACTTCTATTCATGTTGGTCAGGCAATTTTACCTTATTGGTGATTTCCAGGAAATGATCTTTCCCACTACAGGAAATATCAGCCTGTATCCACCATAAGTAAGTACCCAAATCTTAAATAACATAATTTCCAAGGTCAGGAACAGAACCTTGCAGTGTTTCACTGAGCACAATGAGATTTAGACATCACTAATTAACAAATTTCCTGAGCAACCTCAACTGGAAGGGAGGACCTGTGTTTATAAGCACTCTTGRTAAAACAAATACATCTCTGTCATTCAGTAGGAGTGAGATCACATTTCTGGAGRAATTCTTCTGAAATTAAGCAGTTGAAATTGGTTACACCCCTCACACATTGAGAACCAYGTTCAAGTTCAGCCCGGGATTGGGAATTACCAGGCAAAATACGGATGCAAATAAAGTTAGGATAAAGGAGAAAAAAAGCCCCAAACCCCATAACCTCACAAGATCTGCAAATTATGCATTTCCCAAAAAATAAATCACCAAAGCTCAAATCCTTCAGTTTCCTTCTCTTTTTCTACCAAGGAGGCTAGGAGAACACAAAATTGGGTTTTATACAGTATTATTATCCACAAGTTTAGTGGTTTTGTTTTTTAGGAATATGAAAGGAAGCCAGCWTTTGTATTCCAGTTTTATGTTTAGGAAAAAAACACAAAAAAACCAAAAAGTGTTGGCTTAGTTACTAACATGGAAATGGGAAAGGGGAAAAGGGCACATCATCCCATATGCAATTACCAGAGCATTTACGCTGTTCCCAACACACACACACACACACACATATTCTGAGAAATTCTTTGGTGTTTACTATCCAATAAACAAGAGAGGGGAGCAGGAAAGACACGCACAGGGATGGGCCCAGCCAGGAGCCCAGAGCATGAATTACCGGAAACAAAACTACTACAGCCAAAAGCAAATTCCTCTTTGGATCCTGTAAGCTGGCAGYGACATCCCCTCATCCTCCAGGCACCCAGCCCTTCCCTGTGCCCCCTGGAAGCAGCAGAGMCTTCAGCTGCTGTGCCAGTCATGCTGGGGGCAGACTGCAAGCAGAGTTTAGCAGAGGAGGACACACACTCATCACACCCCAGCTTTGGCATTCCTGCTCCCACCTACTCATTCTCTTCCCGTCTGCTTTGGGGGAGGAATCAGGAATTATCTACCTTTGACAGCAYATGGATAGAAATAACCCTTTCGTTGCATTTTTCACTTGTTATTGTGCCAATTACAGGGTTCCTGGATGAATTTCTGGAAGCATCACCTTTGGTAAGGTTAATTCTAGGGACAGCATCAACCCCTGGAGTAGCACATCATAGCAAGAGCAAGTCCACAGCAGTTTTGTTCCAGTGCAGCAGCACTTCTACTCCAAAGTGTAATGCTCCCAGGCCTCACACTGCCAGTATTCTGAGGGTTTGGGTTTTTTTTCAAAATAGAAAAAAAACCCCTCAGGAAACAGCCACTTCATCTGCTCTTCTGAACCACTCTCYTTTTGGCCTTTCTTTAACAGTGATGATGAGAGCGATGAGAAAAATGGGGAAGAGGAAAAAAAGTGTTCATCATACACTTTTAAACTACTATAAACTGTTCCAATTAAGGAAAAAGTATTTGTTTTATAGAAAGGCCAGGAGAAATCCAGCTTTTCCTCCCTAAGGTGCAGCAGGGGAGCAGATAGATGCAAACATTTGTTCCCATAGCAGACAAAAGCACAGGCAGGMAACATCCCAACATCCCAGCACTGGTTTGTTGCAGGCTGTGCCCGTGGGCACACCAGCAAAAACATCTGGAACAGAACAGTTCAGAAATTAGGATTTTCAGTCACTGTGYAGGCTTTTTAGTGAGTCCTATTATTACATACAAGAAGACTCCACATGTCCTGCTTTGAACCTGAGCTTATTAAAAACCAAGAACGATCTGAAGATTGAACATACACCCTTGATTTATTACCTTAAAAAAATTAATATTGGGAAGTGCTRGCTTTTAGCATTTACAATGGGTTTTTTCAGTTATTTCCTTATGTCTGAAGGTTTCCCAATATGCCTCCCCACATGTTCACCTACATGTGCATTCCATATGTGCTTCCTTCACTTCTCCAATGTGGTTACTACAGGATTTTTTTTCTCTTTCTGTCTGTCTTTCAAATACTGAGCTTTAGGATTACCCTTTGCCGGGCTTTAATTAAAGATGTAGGGACTGGTGTGACATGAATCATGACAAGGAAACATTAATCAGAAGCCAGGATTAAGATTTGGATGTTTTTCTGTACCAAAGCTGGGGTGTGGAGTTTTGATGTTGATCCACCCTGGTCTTTGTACAAGGCACTGATCCATTACACGATTCCTGACTTCCCATGCAGAGCTCCCAATCCCTCGCTGTTATGCAGATTTAAGCAATTAGTACTGCAGAGCATGAGTTCACACTGTGAACCAGGCAGGTAAAAGGAAAAAAATCTCACTAAAGCTGCTTTATCRTGAATTGTTCATGTAACAATTATAAAACCATAAATATTTTCGAGGTAACCCCTGAAAATCATCTGATCTAAGTTCACAGGTATCTTCAAAGCTAGAGAAAATTTCAAGTTGTGATCAGGACTCTCAGGACCTTGCCCTGTTAAATTCTGAGAATTTCCAAGCAGAATTTTCACAGCTCCTCTCAGGCTCCAGGTCCACTGAATGACCACCCTCACCCGGAAGGGTTTTCCCAGAACTCTGAGGTCACTGAACAGCCCTCTGCCCCAGGCTGGACAAACCCAGCACTCCCAGGCTCAGCTTTGTTCAGCACCCCAGGGCTCTGAGCATACCTGGCACTCTGTATGARTTCTGCAGTATCTCTCTCGAGCTTGGCTCCCTCTCAAGCCCCAAAACATGATCTCACAAGTGAGTTCAGGCTAAAACCACTTCTTGGCCTGCTGGCAGCTTTCTCCATGCAGGAGAATTCGGCTCCATCGACAGAAAGGAAGGAGCAGCAAAATTCCCAAGTGTAGGGATGCCTAGAATGTAAGTTTCCCCGGAGTCTTTATTTAAAACTCAGTGAAAAATAACAGAATCTTTCCTGGCTTTACCCAATGTTCACTGAGATCCTCATTAGGGCCAAATCCTTCGTGCCTGGGGCTTTTCTGCACAAATGCCTTTAACTCAGAACAAGGTGCATCAAAGCAAAAAAAAGTACTTTATAAGTGCTTTGATCAAAATGTGTCAAAATGAGCCATCAATCTTGGCTTAACCACAAATCACACTTCCCCAAAAGGGGGTRGATTTTTCCCTAGGGATGTGAAAGCTCTGTAGAAGGGATAGATTTCTGGGGATTTCTGCAGTTCTTTGTGTGGCTGCCATTTCATAAGGTGGGAAATAACTTCAGTGCAGAGTCTGGGACTTTGCCTGGCCCCACAGTGAATCTGGGACACAGCACCACACTGGCACCAGGACAGCAGCAAGAGCATGGATAGCTTTGGGGAACAGTATTGCTTGAAAGATTGTGAAGTAATCTCTCCTTTTCTGCTGCACTGTATCTAAAAAGAATGCTCAGCAAGCAAAGGAAGAGCCAGAAGAACAATAAAGATGGTGAAACATCTCGCAAATGTGTTTGCAAGAGCAGAGTTAAAATATGAAGGTTCAGTCCTTTTGCAAAATTCTTTGAGTTATTGTGCAATGCTCCCATGCTAATCCCCACTTTCAATCAAATAAAAATTAGACTAACCTTCAATTAATTTAAATTTAATTAATACTGCTTGCTTCTCTTTGCTTTGCCCACATGAATATGTGCATACCTGGTTTACAAAAGGATTATCTGCACAATTACTTCACATGCTGTCTGCAGGCAGAGAAAAGCTGGTTTAATGTAAAGAGCAGACAATGGGGGAGGACACACAAGGCAACAATTGTCAGCTGTGTTTAAAGTGCACAAAGAAAAGCAGTAATTGTCTTCTCTCTTGGCTACTTGAATAGTCTTAAATTACAATAAATGTTAGTCATGCCAAATATTGGTTCAAGGTTTTCTTTTGATTACCCTCATGCTCATAAGCAAGTAGCCAGAAAGATGAGTTTTGGGAGGATGAAGACAGCAGAATCCCAACGATGCTTTAAGGAATGCTCTTTGTGGTACAGCTTCACTCTGCATTCTGCTGCTTCTGGCTCTAAAAAACGAATGTGGCCACCACATGTCAGAATGCTCCTCACACCCCTGAGATTACAATCAGTTTTTGATTCATGAGATTTCTGAAATCCATTAAAGAATCTGAGGATATCCATGTTGTTGTGCTTCCCTCTTGCACGAAGCTTTCCATTCATAAATGGGAAAGGAGCAAAGATTTCAACTGGCAAATCACCACATGTTAATCATGGAGCAGCCTGATTCAGGAGCACTTACAGAATTTCTGAGGTCTCAACAATCTTCTGGAGTAAGATGGTTTAGGAATGAGCCATGCAGTGCTAAATCTACCTGTTGTAGAAGATTTGATGGCAAAATGAAAAAAGAATTAGAACCGCCACAAATTAAAGGGCCTTTGTTTACCCTCCTGGCTCACATCAGCTCAGGGTGACCCTCGTGTGACTGTGGGGGACCAACAAGAGATGAAGAGTCCTGAGGGGACACCTGAAATAATGGGGTGGTGTTTGCTGGKCTTTTCAAGAGGTATTTGCAGAACGTGTTTCAGAATTAGTTTATTCAAACAAAATTCCTTTTCCTCCCTGCAATACCAAGATATTTCTAAATTTCCAATATTTCTGTAAGCTTCATGGAAAGCTGCTGTTCTCAGCAGAACTCAGTATTGCACAGGTAAACCCCATAARCCCATTATTTCCTTGGCAAACAATTCAAAGACAAGATAGGACTTATTTCTCTGTGTCAAATCAGACTGTTTCACCTTTCATCTTGAAGAGAGATGGAAAAACTGATAAATGCAATCTGCTGAAGGAGATACTTGTGAATTTATTCTTCTCTAAAGCCACTGGGAGGTTGGCTTTAGAGGCTGGAGGTTAATTTCAGAGGCATCATCATTTAACTTTTCAGGAAAAGAAATCATGAAGTGACAAGCACTTAAAGGGTTCCTCAAAGAAAAACCTCTGCTGGTAGTTCTGGTATTTTGTTCTTATTCTAYGCAGTCTTTTGATAAATTAGGAGAAACCATCAAATATATTAACTCACATCGGTATTYATATTGATTTTTAAAAGCATAACTAAGGACACTTATGAACAGCTCTGTAACATGTCTTTGTTGAAAAGCAAAGAAGAACTTAACCATAAATGCAAGCTTTAAAAATATGGGTAACAGAAGAAAAAGTGTTCAGAACCGGCTTAAGATAACCAGAAATTATTCATGAGACTGTAATTTACCAAGAGAATTTCACAATGAATCAACAGATCACATTTTCTCTTGATTCCTAAATGCTGGAAGACATTCATTCAAAATTTGTGCTAGAGAGAGATAAACCTCACACAGCTTCAAATGAATCAGCAATGCAGACTATTGATTTTTTYCTGTTACATTATTTCTCTCTTTTAAAATAGTTTTAAGCATACAAATGTATTAGCATCTTGAATAATGAAGTACCTTCSTGTTATCTGCATAAAAGAAATTGAATTAGAGGGCATAGAAAGACCTTAGAGCCACATCTCTCCCCTCAGGAGGTTTCCAAAAAATGATACAGGAACATGAATTGTATTTTTGTCTCCCAAACAGTTGAAGAAAGGCTTCTTAGGAAAGGAAGAAAYTTGAGATATTTAAAGCATGGTGATAAACAACAAAAGAGGAGTTGACTCTTTCACCCCCAATCAGGAGAGGTGAAGGAGGGATTTAACCTCACTTCAAATTTACACAGGGAGAACCCTGACACCACAAAGGTGGACATGGAGACACGTCAGGTTTTTAGATATTGCTTTCTCTGAAGTGTTTCATTTTCAATAACATGTTGTTTTAAAAGCCAAGGTGTGGGCTGTGAGGCTGCAGGTGTTGACCTGACCTGTGGCAGWGAACAGAGGGTGAGTGCCCGAGGGATTTGGAATGAGCGGGGTGGGAACGCTGCTCAAATGGGACACCCCAAAGAAGGGCAGCAGCAGGGTCAGTGAGGCAATTTGTTTAGGAATTGTCACATTTCTGACCAACCTTTGTCAGGGTGGAGTGGAATCACCTCTGGTTTGACAATTCACAATCCCTCAGGTAGAACAACAAACACTTGTGGATGCTCTTCCAACAGGGCCCGCCCGGCACGGCCTGTTCGTAAGGGCCACCAAAAGCAGTTTTATGGCAAATCAAATAAATAAATAAAACTTTTCTGGCATTATATCCATTCCAATCCATCATTCACAGGAGAATCCCTCAGCAGGAGGATCCCTTTGCCCTCATGACAATGTTCTTTGCAGGCTTTGGTTGCCACCGAACTCCAAAAGGTTGATGAGGTCACAAGGCACAAATGCACTTCCCACCCTCACACGCAGGACAAACAACTCTCACCAAAACATGGATTTAAATACATATAAAATGGTAAATGCAGCTGCCAACACTTAGTTAATAGTTTTAACTCTGGAAACGAACCAAAACCAACTGTGTTTGTAACAATACCTGCCCCTCCTAAAACCATAAGACCGAGCTTAGCTCAGAATTGAGAAGGGCATTCATTAAAAAAGCAATAAGCAAGAACACTTAGGAAGATTAGCTGTAATGAAGTGTAATAATGGAAAAGTACCAATTTATATAACAATTTTACAAGCCTCTTGAAAAGGTTTTTTGTTATTTTCCAATGCCTGATGTTACAAAATATGCAAAAGGCAAGGCCTTGCTCTGTCATTCTTAGGGTCTGACTTCAGACTAATTTGTTGAAAATCACTAACAAATACGAGACTGAGGAACGTGTTCATGTGTGGATGAATGCAAAATGAAATATATTTTCCAATACTTGGTTCTGAAATATTTTGACTGACTGTGACTAATTTTGCTGGAACAGATCCCCAATGCTTTAGAAAACTCCCTGCAGAAGATAAAAACCAGGGCCCCCTCTGGGCAGTCTGTTCAGTGCTCAGTTACCTGCACATTAAAAAAATTCTTCCTCATGTTCAGGTGGAACTTACTGGGCATCCCTTTCTGCCCGYTGCCTCTTGTCTTATTACTTGGCATCAGGGAGAAGAAAATTCCATTTTTTTTGTCCGGATGTTTTTCATTAGTGTATCCCCAGAGGCACTAAATGACTAATTTTACAGACTTCATTGAGACTCCTTGAGTTTTCAATGAAAGGAAGGCTCTCAGAAACTACTTCAAGCATTTCACTCTGTCGAGTCAAAGCTCCTTCTATTTCACTGGGCTTCAGATCAGAATCTGAAAACTAAATTCTCTTTAAGAAAATTCATGGTTCAATAACTATGTTTACTAAGCTTTCTAAGCAATCTTCTCCCAGATCCAAAACCAATTTTCTCTCAGGATATCCATTTATGTCAGCAGATCTCAGTCACTGTTTTTAATTTAGCTCCAGAAATTTTCTGTATTTTTTTCCCCTTCTGCACTAAGACATCCATTTAATCTAAATGATGGCCCAAGTAAGAATCTGTCCTTACAGTTAGCTTGATGGGGTTTCCAAAAGTAGCTAACAAAACCTGGGAATGCAAATTCCTTGTGCTGCTAAGCAGCTGGAAGCTTTGAAAAGTCCCTCCCCTGAAGCCAATGTTCCTGCAACATTAACATCATAAATAAGGCAGTGCCTAATTCCCCAGCAGTGCTTCTGAAGTCTCCTTAAACATCAGCTGTATCACAAAACAAGCTGCTTTTTTCTTTTAATAAATACAATATCTGCTCACTCAATAAACAGAGCTCATGTCCAGAAATGTGGATGTACACTGCCCAACACAACTACTGCTGGGTAGAGTGCAAGAGAGTCAAAACAACATTCAAAGGCAATTTAAATTATGGTATTTTATGTAATCTTAAAAAAGCTGCCATCTGGAAAACTTTTTAAAATATTGCAAATGATTTCAGAAAGCTTAAATGCGAACAAAACCAAAAATTCGGATTTGGGAAGAACATGTTCCTGTTGCTGGAAACATCAAACTCCTTGGCCTAATAAGAAAAAAAAATAAATAAATACAAGACCTCGGAAGAAAATGTTACAGAAAAACAATAACCTACAGCCAACAGTACCAGTGACAGCCTGGACCCTACCAAGGCACAAGGTGTATCCACATCTCTGAGTGGTGAGGAACAGCAAGCACCAATTCAAGACCAAGACTAATCTGTTCTATAACTTCTAAATACTTTAATTCAATACCATGTCTAAAGTGTTCATGCTGTGTTATAAAATCACTTTTTCAGAGCTTCAATTCGAGCTCGGTCAGATCAGAAACACAAGTCCAAAATGTGCAGAGTGCATGTGGTTTTTGCATTTTTGCAGAAGGACAAARAGCAAATAGACGAGCTGGAATTGCACAGTGGGATTAACTGAAGAAGAAGCAATAATGGAATAAAAGTTTCAAACTTGCCGCCACTGGCCAAATCCATAGTAGTCTTATAACAGTTTATTATCCCAATTTATAGAACAAATATCTACAAAGAATTCTCCCATACACAGAATTTATGCCTTACAGGGAAGGCTTTCTCATGACTGATCCAATTCAAACCAAATGACAAAGCAGGAAATTAGGGTCAGAAAATTATTATAGAACAATAAAAGAGAATGCTGTCCTGTAGACTCCATCCCAATTAAGTAATTTTTATAGATGGGACGTAAACAAACACTCCAGAAGTTTAGCACTAAATTTACTGGGAGATCAAACCCAAAAAGTCCTTTTATGAGGCTTCCAGATTTAAACAGAACTTCCATCCTTATGGAGATCCTGAGTCACGCTGCTCTTGGAAACCGCTCTGTAACTCCTTTCAGGATCCTAATTTTGCTGAAAGTTTGGGGGCACTTTCTCTGAGAGRGCTGCTGTTCCCGCTGCTACAAGAAAATAATTTCCTTGGCCAACTGCAGAATTCTTATTTTCTTAATTCTGATACTTTTGGCTGTGCCTGCAGCTGCCGCCCTCTCTGTGACTACCGAAGGTAACGTTACCCATTGCAGCTTAGCAGCAGCACAGGGAAGGAGGCTCTGTCCCACAGCATAGTGGAGCCTTTTGTTCAAAAGTTATTTATTTTGTGGAGAAACCAGGGCCCAGTCCCATAACCTTTGTCTRGTGGGATATTCTGGAGGCTTACGGTAGAGTACAGATAATCTCTTCCACTTCAGACAAACAAAAAAGAATAATAATAAAAAGAAACATTAGACAGGAATATTAAAAGCTYGGAATACATTACAGTCACTTTCAAAGACTACCCAGCACCTGAGGCAAAATCTGTTATGTAATGAAATCCAGTCACTTATTTGCATCTAAACAAAATAGGTTTGGTTTATGCTGTGGGAATATTTAAGAGTGATGGACACAATGCAGGCTAACACGTGGTATAGGATTCAAGGAGAAAGGACTTACAGAGAAATCTGATTAAAACTGAAAATTCAGAATCAGTGCTAGAGAATTCAAGTGGTTTTTCAATCTCTSTGAGAAGCCTTGGACTGACTCACCTCACCTTAATGAAAAATAACATCTATATGACATTCATCAGAATTTTCTAYAGCATCTGGACCATGATCCAAAATTTGGACAGTCCACAAAATTATTTTCTTTTGAGAATATTAAATGAGTGCCTCACCAGAAAAATCCTTCAGTAGATTTCAGTGGTAGAGAGGAAGGGGAAATTAGTTGGTTTTAATTGTGTTTAGTGTAAATAAACTTTTTTTTTTTTTTTAAAAATCTATGTTTCAACCTTTTGTGGGGATAGCAATTATAAACATTAAGAAAAATAAAATAGCCAGTTATCATTCCAACCAAGTCTTAACAATTCCTTCTCCATTCTTGGGTCTCATATCTGGCTTTTAGAGAATTTTATTTTGTGGTAGGGCAAGTCTGGAAAAGGAATTTTTTGCAAGCTAAATATCTTTAATTCAGCCTTCTTTTGGCCAAGCCTCTTAATTGCATTATGTTTTCTCACAATTTCTCATCCTGATATATCCTCACCTTTATATTTAAAAAGTCTGAGAAAAGTTCTTTATCACTAATGAAATATTCCCAGTTCCTTAGCCTGACTTTTTTCCTTTTTTTYCCYCATTCTGCTCAGATYACCAGATTTCTGACAACTAAATAAAAYATTTCTTTGAAGGTTAATGCTCTAAATTATGCCAGTGCTGGGAATATCCCTGCTGCTTTACCTTTGGCAATCCATACCTGGAAAAAATCTGCCTAGAGAGGACGAGCTTTGCAGCACAGAAACAGTAGCTGGGRGCAGGGGCTTATGCAAGTTGTCCTACAAAGCTTGTTGCTCTGGGAAATKTGTTTCCAGAGCATTCTGATATTTATTTTTAAATCCTCTTCCCTTAATTTTAATAACAAACCTTCTTGCTTACTTTCTTCAGGCTCAATTCTTTCTTGCTCGGGTGGATTTCCACAGTGAATGGATGTGCCCATGTCACTGAGTCAGGATGCAAAGAAAAGCTTCGAGTTGTGAGTGATTTCACACCCTCTTCTTGTGCATTGTGTGAGTGATTTTACACCCTTTTCCTGTGCATTGTGCCAGTCTGGGCAGCCACCCCATGTCTGCCACCCCTGCCAAAGGTTCGATGTGTGTGAGGGTTTTTAGCACACTCAAAATCCATTATTCATCACAGGAGTTCCCACCTTTCCGAATACCTGGCTGCCAGGTGTCCAGGAAAGCAGCCAGTTGGTTTTTTCCCATATTTTGATCATGCTACATGGAGTTTCTGCAATAAGTGTGTGCCCTCTGGGTATCCTCATTGGATGTGTGCCTTYCTAATTGTGTCCCTCTGTAAAATCCAGGAATTCCTATGCTGGATCCGTGCTCTGGCTGATGGGTCGCAGCAGCTCTTTGAAATGCAGGCTCAGAGCCAGGCCCGGTTTGCTTGCTGAGCTTTGTAACTTTTGCAGCTCTTCAGAGTCTGCTCATGCCTTGGGGCAGTTCAAACATGTTAAACTCTGCCTGTCACCCAGCAATTACCTCCAGAGCCATGGAACAGCTCCAGCTGCTCTGTGGCCTTGAGAAGAACTCCCAGGAAAGCCACYGGTGTATCCCAAAAATGACCTGCTGCTGGCCAAGAAGGGGCACTGTGGCAGAAATCAAGTGTGATTGAAAATAGAAATTGAGCTGAGAATTCGATTGAGAATTTGAATTGAAAATATTCTAATGGCTGGTTGTTCTCCTTGTGGAAATTTGTCCTCTTGTCTCCAGTTGAAATCTCCCCAGAAGTCACTTGTACCCATCATCTTCACAGGATTCCTTGTAAAAGAGGAGCCTCCGTTTTCTTTGTAGCCACCCTTTAAACGCTGGACCACGGTGATAAGAGTTTAGACCAGGATTTAGATATCATCACGGCTTTTTAAGGTGGGAGTTTAGCTTTCCCAGAGGTGACTCTTGCCATCTAAGGTGACCTGACCTCAAACAACTGGGCAGCTCTTTGGGACCGGACACACCAGCAGACCCAGTAAAAGAAAAACRCCCCTCAAAGCAAGGTGAAAATCTGTCAGTACTGGAATGGCAAAAAAAAAAAGAAGTTAAAATCTACTTTTTAAGGACACGAGGTGTTGAAGGCATCCCTGGGATCGCTCCCGCTCCGGGGATAACGCGACCCCGCAGCGCCACCTGGCGGCACGGGCGGGGACTGCCCCCTGCGAGGGACCGAGCGGAGCCCGCGGGGACAATGCCCAGGGAAGGGAGGGGACAATGCCCGGGGAAGGGAGGGGACAATGCCC